>NC_141039.2:50835000-50850000 GCF_052040795.2 Danio rerio
TAGTGAGGTGTCCGAGTACAAGACACTGAATATGTGTTTCACATGTTTCACACTGTATTTGCTCTTTAAAATTGTAATTTATTTACAGCATTTTGCAAAAGAATATAAACACACACTTATTCACACCAAACATACACTTCCTTTGGGTAGAGCTGTGCACAACTGCAAACAATAATGCAGGACACTGAACCTACAACACACACAGGTCTGTAAATCATTCATCAAACGGTTTAATTTAGAAGACATTTTTAGGGGGAAAAAAATTGTATTATTTATTTATTTTTTATAAAATTAGCTTGAAAGATTTTGACACTAGCTCAACATTTGTGTCTGTAATGACTCCAGTAGTGAAATGAGCACTGTTAGTTTTATACGGAGTGACTATTCAGCATTCACAAGCTTAGTTCATTCTGACTGACATGACATGAGCAGATGATGATGTTATAAACAGCAGAGAGTTGTCTGAAAGCAGATGATGCATTTACAAAAGCATTCGCAATGTGTTGGAAGGAATGAGAAACTGCTACTGTGATGTGCACAAGTGACTAACTGTGTGGAGAAATGCATGAACTGTTGTGCAAATAGTGTTGTGAGAAATGAACCAAAGCCACTGAGAACAACTGTAATTCCAGCAGTTCACCTAACATGAAAAAACAGCCCAATAAAAGAGAAGAGGAGCAGAATCTGCAGGTTTCCTCAGAGCACAAACGTGAAGACCGGAAGCAGCAGCAGGTAGATCGGAGCCATCAGGACCGAAAGACCATTGGTGGAGTTGTGTTGTGTGGATTTGCTGGTGGATATAGTGGAGCTAGATGTAGAAGCTGTTGTGGATTTAGTAGCTGTTGTAGTTGCAGTTGTGGTAGATGTAGTAGCTGTGGTTGATGTAGTAGCTGTGGTTGATGTAGTAGCTGTGGTTGATGTAGTTGCTGTTGTAGGTGTAGTAGGTGTTGTAGATGTAGCAGATGTAGTAGTTGTAGTTGGTGTAGTTGTTGTAGTTGATGTAGCTGATGTAGCAGCTGAGGTCATCCCTGTTACCTTTATTTATGAAGCAAGAAGACAGTATGGAGCGTGTGTTAGATGATGCCACTAGTGATATGGTTTCTACTTTCTGTTTTTCTGAGCTGACAAATATTCAGTTCAGTTCAGGTTTGTCTGTATAGTGCCTTTTACAACAATTATTGTCTCACAGCAGCTTTAAACAATGTGCACATCATTACATTACAATCAGATTAACCTAAAGTTTCAATCAAATATAAGTTATCATAAAGAGACATGGTTAACCTGCAATTTTACAGCACATTAGCTGATGTGATGTGTACTTGGACATGCTTAATGAAGTTTGTTGATGTATGCAAATCATCATTTGACTATCAAATTAAGTTCTGTGTTAATATTGTTCTAGTTCTGCATATGCATCATTACACTGTCAATATAAGTGACCGTGTTAAACTGTAGAGTTGAATTTTCAACATCAGAAGTGTACAGAGCAGAGATCAACATCCCATAATGCAGTTCACCACCACACATAAACCCAAAACACATTAAATACAGAAACTGCTCATGAACAGATGTTCGTCTCAGTGAAAGTGCTGGGCTGTTATCATTCATCAAATGTGGACAAATCCAGCTGTTGGGTGTCATTCACATTTCATATAAATATTGGCCATATCTGACTGTTACAAATATGTGAAAACCAAATTCACCAATTCTTCAGACTTTATCAGGTCAACAGTTCAAGTCATCTTCATTTCTATGAAGCTTTTATGAAAAGCAGGTTAACATAGACCAAAAAATATAGCCATAATGATGTTTCAGGTCATGGAACATACAGCAAATAAAAGATAGTTATAGTGTAGTGCAGTTTTATATATTTAAATTATAATCCAAGTAATTTATCATTTAAATTAACATTAGGATGAAAATATTAGTGAATTACCTGTGCAGATGATGGAGTCTGCAGAGCCGCCAACAGCAGAGCGAGAGCCAGAATCTTCATCATGATGTGGTGATGATGATGATGATGATGATGATGATGATGATGATGATGATGTGGTGATGATGATGATGATGATGATGATGATGGTGATGATGATGATGATGATGATGATGATGGTGATGATGTTGAGCTGCTGTTTGTGCTGATCTGAGATCTGTGTTCAGATTCTGGCAGAA
The DNA here is from genome assembly GCF_052040795.2 of Danio rerio. Lineage (NCBI taxonomy): Eukaryota > Metazoa > Chordata > Actinopteri > Cypriniformes > Danionidae > Danio > Danio rerio. The sequence continues at coordinate 50,837,173 of NC_141039.2, forward strand.
GCACATTCCTCAGGAAGCTTTTATACTCACAGCAACAGCCAATCAGCTGCCAGCATATTATTATTCTGCATATACAAGACTAAATGATCAGCTCCTCCTCTAAAATTATTGTGTTTTACTCTTTTATATATATAACAGAGAGGTTTTAAACACAGCTTTAGACATAATAGTTTTAATAACTGATTTATTTTCTCGTTGCCATGATGACAGTACATAATATTTGACTAGTTTTTTTTGCAAGACACTATTCAGCTTATTCGGTTCATCAGGCAAGTTATGTACAGTATATACAGTACAGTAGTCAACATTTGAAGTGAATCTAAACTTCTCATCAAAATAGTGCTAGAGCTCTTGAAGAGCACTCAGTCTTGTCTTAGGAAACATTTAGAAAAATGCACTTCAAGTGTTGACTACTAAATAAATATGTGTGTAATAGGAAACACTGTGAAAATGTCCTTGCTCTGTTCATTCATTCATTTTCTTGTCGGCTTAGTCCCTTTATTAATCTGGGGTTGCCACAGCGGAATGAACCACCAACTTATCCAACATATGTTTTACGCAGCAGATGCCCTTCCTGTACTGTGAAACACACACTAATTCACTGCGAACAATTTAGCCTACCCAATTCACCTGTACTACATGTGTTTGGACTTTGAGGGAAACCAGAGCACTCAGAGGAAACCCACGCCAACACAGGGAGAACATGCAAACTCCACACAGAAACACCAACTGACTGCTCTGTCCTCCTTGCTCTGTTATAGAATTGTATTTAATGAATTATAATTTCACAGGAGGGCAAATAATTTATTGAATTTTGTCCCTTTATATATATAAAACATGCATTAAAAGATGATCAGAAATGCTGGTGTCACGACCAACTACTAAAACTAACATTTTCCACTAAAGCGTCTAGTTTACTGACTGTTCGTCTCTCATGAATGTTTTTCTCAGTGGTTTTGGTCCATTTTTAGATCAGAACTGAAATTCTTCAAACTGCTCAATCTTCAGATCATCGCGTCACTTGTGCACATCAGATAAGCAGTTTCTAATTCCTTTGAACACGTTGCAAATGTTTTTGCACATCCACATGCAAATGATTATATGCAGTTCTCTGCTGTTTCCTGCATTATCAGTGACATCATATTGACCAACATGTCTTATTTTTGCATATTTTGAATACTCTCACCCCCCACAACATTTATTATTGATGACATATGTTTTACATACAAAATAGCTGAGCAAGTTGTCATAATAATTTGTCATAATGCAGTTCTAGATATTTCCATTAGACTTTTTTTTCTAAATCTGTCTACACTTGGTACATTTCTCTGAGGTGAATCTGGACTTATTTCAGTGAAGGTGTATCTGAAAGGAGCTCGTCCTGTGTTCTCATTTCCACTTTTGTTTTGTGTTTTCTTTGTGCTCTGCTGTCTTTTCTTTCTGTACCACAATGACATGATCTGACAACATATTACAGTACAAAGAGCAAATAATTAAATAAAACTAGCCATGGTTTAGATCAGAACAGCCCTCCAGAGTATTTAAACCTGACGGTTTTATACACACACACTGACACAAGGGTTCGCCACTCTTATAGCACTGACCTGTTCATTGATACACAAATTTAATTTCAAGAGATAAACTAAGGATTTTGAGCAAAAGATTGGCTTTTGCAGGTAATCCATGGTGTTTTGCTGTTTGTGCATGTTGTTTTAAAAAATGTACTCAGTGCTTTGGAGTAATTCTGATCTGAGAAATGCACCAAAGCCACTGAGAAAATCTGTCATTGCCATCTGAAACATATCCTTTAAACCACTAGTTGATGCACATTTTACAGCCAGAAACTTCAAATAATATCAAGAACATCCACAATAAAATCCTGATATTTTATTTTTTATTGTAAAATCATTACAGTTTTACATTGTGTGTTTTAGAGAGATCTGTCTTCTTCATAGAGATCAGTGAGTGTGAAGCAGCAGGGTGGAAATATTGCAAGAAATATTGTGATTGATTCGCATTAAACCTAAAGGAAAGCAATCTCAGGTGTGCAAATAATTCAACATTACATGAAAAACAAAATGAAAGCAAGCTACATGTTGCTGGATAATTTATTAAAAGTGCATGTGTTTTTATATTGAAATGTATTTATAAGCAGTTGTTATGGTGTTTGTGACAGACTGTGACCATGTGTCTAGAAAATACAGCATTAAAATGAAGTTTTTCAGAAAAGCTGACATTGAAATTTACTGCATGTGTTCTATAGGCAAATACTCTGATATTTAATGGAATTCCTTTCTTCCTCATTCATTCTAGTGTTTTAGGTTATAATCTGGATAACGTAATTAGATTACCGAAATTAAGTACTTGTAATTAGAGGAAACTTCTGTTTTAATACTGTAATCAGACTACAGTTACTTTATGGATTACATGATCACATATTATGTACACAAGGGCAACAACTTGTTCATAATTCATTGCTTCTGCTAATTTCTCTCTTTTTTGTGTCTATTTATACAAAATAACATATTGTTGATTATTTTCTTGTAATTTTGCAGTTTTCTAAATGTGCTTAATCTGTAAAATCATGACTCCAAGTAGTCCTATTACACTACCATCAATGTGTTATAAAAGCAATCTAAATGTGTAATAAAGTAATCTAAATGTGTAATAAAGTAATCTAAATGTGTAATAAAGTAATCTAAATGTGTGTTAAAGTAATCTAAATGTGTAATAAAGTAATCTAAATGTGTGTTAAGGTAATCTAAATGTGTGTTAAAGTAATCTAAATGTGCAATAAAGTAATCTAAATGTGTGTTAAAGTAATCTAAATGTGTGTTAAAGTAATCTAAATGTGTAATAAAGTAATCTAAATGTGTGTTAAAGTAATCTAAATGTGTGTTAAAGTAATCTAAATGTGTGTTAAAGTCATCTAAATGTGTAATAAAGTAATCTAAATGTGTAATAAAGTAATCTAAATGTGTGTTAAAGTAATCTAAATGTGTGTTAAAGTAATCTAAATGTGTGTTAAAGTAATCTAAATGTGTGTTAAAGTCATCTAAATGTGTAATAAAGTAATCTAAATGTGTGTTAAAGTAATCTAAATGTGTAATAAAGTAATCTAAATGTGTAATAAAGTAATCTAAATGTGTAATAAAGTAATCTAAATGTGTGTTAAAGTAATCTAAATGTGTGTTAAAGTAATCTAAATGTGCAATAAAGTAATCTAAATGTGTAATAAAGTAATCTAAATGTGTAATAAAGTAATCTAAATGTGTGTTAAAGTAATCTAAATGTGTGTTAAAGTAATCTAAATGTGTGTTAAAGTAATCTAAATGTGTGTTAAAGTAATCTAAATGTGTAATAAAGTAATCTAAATGTGTGTTAAAGTAATCTAAATGTGTAATAAAGTAATCTAAATGTGTAATAAAGTAATCTAAATGTGTAATAAAGTAATCTAAATGTGTGTTAAAGTAATCTAAATGTGCAATAAAGTAATCTAAATGTGTAATAAAGTAATCTAAATGTGTTATAAAGTAATCTAAATGTGTGTTAAAGTAATCTAAATGTGCAATAAAGTAATCTAAATGTGTAATAAAGTAATCTAAATGTGTAATAAAGTAATCTAAATGTGTGTTAAAGTAATCTAAATGTAATCCAAAAGTAGTTAGATTATGTTACTATTGATTAGTGATAAAGTAATCTGAATACATTACAAAGTTTGTCATTACATATCTATAATGTAATCTAAATGTAATCCAAAGGTAGTGAGATTACATTACTATTAACATGTAATAAATAATAGTATTCCAAGTCAAATTACATTATCATTAACCAACCCAGGCTCATTCTCGCTGGCTGATGGCTCACCTCCGTGTGGAGGGCTTTCCCGCCACAAACAATTTGTTCGGTTAGCTTGTCATGTTACGTTGACGGAGTGGAAGCCTGGGGGAGGAGGAGCCGGCTGCGTTCGACGACCGGGTTCGAGTCCAGGGAAGAGTGGTTCCAGAAATCAGGTGAGACTAAAAACAGAATCCAAAAATAAAGCGAAGAGAATGCGGTGAAATCCAAAAATGCGGTCAAAATGGGACGAGAGCTTTTCTTTTTCTGGACAGCTTTTGTAAATCATCGCTTGGGTTTAGGAAAGAAGGATGAGAAGGAGGGTGGCTGGGTCGGCCGATTGGCAATCAGTCAATCAGTCAGTCATTCAGTCAGTCAGTCGGACAGACGATCGCTCCACAGCGGTCTCCGGCGGCTTTTTATGTAAGAATAGGACGGACGCGTATGGCGAACGTTCGCGAGAGGTGAAAAAGTGCGCACAACGGCCTCTTGCGGATTTGCGAAAACAAAAACTGCACAAATACATACCTCCCGGGACGTATTTCACGGTCTCCAGAAACGTCTGCAGGACCACGTTTCCAGAAAAAGCCTGGGTTGTCATTTACCCATTTAGCAGCACAGTGGCGCAGGGGATAGCACTGTGGCCTCACAGCAAGAAGGTCACTGGTTCAAGTCCTGGCATGGCATTTCTGTGTGGAGTTTGCATGTTCTCCTCGTTGTTGGTGTGGGTTTCCTCCGAGTGCTCCGGTTTCCCTCACAGTCCAAACACATGCGCTATAGGGGAACTGATCAACGAAACTGGCTGTAGTGTATGAGTGTGTGTGTGTGAATGAGTGTGTATGGGTGTTTCCCAGTACTGGGTTGCAGCTGGAAAAGCATCTGCTGCGTAAAACATATGGTGCAATAGTTGGCGATAGACTAAGCTGAAGGTGTCAGGACTCCTGGCTGATCTGCTGGTTCTATCTGTTTTGTTAGTTTGGATTAGCCACTTGTTCCTTTGTTTGTGCTCCTGATTATTTCACTCCACCCCTTCATTCTTATTCATTTAGTTAATTTGTTTCACCTGTCTTTGCTCATTTTCTCCTCATCAGCTCCCCTATTTATTCTCTTTGTGCGGTTCTGTGCCAGACTGTTGTTTGCTTCTGACCCTGCAACATCAATTAAAGGTGAACTGAATGTTTTTAGTTAACCTTTTTCTGTTTGACTCCAGGACTCTCTCCCAACCTTTCCAGCCTTTCTGTCTAGTCCCTATAGCCTATAGCGTCCCTATTTTGACCAACACACCTCCTCTGTTTCTACTGGCCAGTCTATTTTTTGTTCCTGGTTATTTCCAGTCATTCCCTCCCGCCAGCTATAACAGCAGAGTCTGCTAGTGTTTCCTTTTGCCATTTTTGTTTTCAGTTTTTGGACTAAATAGTTTTTTGTTCTTTCGCTTGCTGAGCAGCATTTTGTTTATCAAACTGAGTTTTGTGTCCTTTTTCCCCCTGAGGCATTGCCTTTCTTGCTTATGAATTGATCTGTCTGATTTTTTTATTTTATATATATACATATATATATTTTGCCTTTTACAATAAATCATTGTCTTGTGTTTTTTCTGTTTACTGGCCTTGACAGAAGGAAACTGGAATGAATGTATTAACCCATTTAAGCCCTCCAGCATGCATAGTTGCCATTTTCCTTTTCTAAGTAATTTTCTATGTTATCCATATTAAATTTCTTAATGACATGCAAGCAAACAACCATATCAAAGATTTCAGAAAAGAAAAAAGGAATTGATTTTCTTTTTGTCACAGGAGGCTTTCAATTTCTTACCCCCAATTCCATGATGCAAAATGGAGGCAAACCCTCCAAAATAAAGAGAATCTTCATGTTACAAAAAGTATTGTTTGTTCACAAATTTAAATCAGCAAAATCACGAAGGTTTCATCCAAACTAAACAAATACTTCAAGAGATCTGTCGTTTTTTTAATACTTTGTCAAAATTTCAGTCTGCAACTTTAGTTGCTGGTGGGCATATACCTTGTAGATGCATAAATCATGGCAAATTATGGAATAATGTGTTAATAAGTTATTAAATAAAGGTTATTGCTCTGGTTTAATGTGTTTTGCTTTCATAATCCCCCAGTCTAAACATTACTCAACCCTTTAACTGATGTCAGAGAAGGGGGACCGAGACCAGAACTGTGAGTAAGAACAACAGTTGACTAAAGAGAGATGATGACAGGTAATATGGCAAACGGGTAAAGTCTTTATCTTGACTAGATGCGTAGTGGAGCAGGATTGATTGGAACCAGAGACTGATGGTGGAGATGGACACGGAGGAGATCGGGAAACACACAATCGGACGGGAGCCACATTAGAAAGGAGGAGAGATGCAGACACTGGAGGTAAACAGGATCATGCAGGTAAATAGAAGTATTCGCTAAATGTTTCACTGACTGAGTTTGTCCGTCTTGAATACGATGAGGTCGGACACTGAGTAATGTGGAGAGCAGGGTTTTATGGGGCTGAAGTGAGGTGCGGGAGTGATGAGTACTCAGGTGATGGAGATCGTGCTGATTGGGGTGACTGTGAGCTGGCTGATGCAAGTAATTGGGAGTGAGGAGAACCTGGCCTGGCTGTGACAACTGTCTTTACTTTAAAATAGACTTCTCTGATACACAATCTGATGCAGAGCAAAATCCTCACAGTTAAATGAAGTTCTCCCACTGGTCCCACTCCCAAAAGTATTATATGGTTGATATGATAACAGGCTCTAATATAGTTTAGGAATAATTTGCTTGCCAGTAGTGAAAGCAGTTGTTTTCTGTTAGAATGTCAAATGTTTTCCTTTTATGCAAATTTTACACTGAAGGATGGATATGACATACGAAACTATAGTTGCATATTCAAATACAATTTTCTAGAGAAAAAAAAAAAAACCCTGGAGAAAATAAATGCAAAACATGTTCACATCAGACACTATTGACAGGGCTGCATGCATGAAACCATTTAGAAAAATTTGGGTAAACAAATTGATTAATATGTGATAAAAGTAATCTAAGTGTGACCCAAACATAGTCATGTTACATTACCCTATACATGTTGATCAAACTCTAATCTTAAAGTAGTCGGATTGCATTGTATAAACGTGTATATAGTTGCTGCACACTGAAGCCAAAATGTTTGTCTTTAATTTTCGCACATTAAAAAATAAATTCGACCTCCTGTTGTGTGAATCGTGTGACACACCGCCTCTGAAACTTTCGTCTGCCATAGCAAATTCAAACCGGAGAACATTTTGTTTTCATTTTTCACATTAAAAAAACATTTTGAGCCTCGTTTTGACAGTTCAGAGTCACTGTGCAAATGAAAAACCAATGCATCACTTGAGCAACTTTATGACACAAACAGTGTATAATATCAGACAGAACATGGCGGACAGTTGAAAACCTGCTGGATTCAGTGAATGGCACACTTCCCACCTGCTGCTGTTTGACGTGTGTGTGTGTGTTTGTCTCTGTGTTTGTGTCCATACATTTGCACATAGACATTATAAAAGGAAGGCACCTTATGATCTGCTTCTGTCCATTGCTCTAATACGTCAATGCAGCGCCAGCGTCTATTATAATATTAAAGGAACTGTATGCAGCTTCTGTTCAGAATTTGTTCATATACGTAATAGGGAAAGCATCACGAGCAAAATTCCACTGATATCCTGAAATAAACTTTGCATTTCTTGATAATCCAGTTCAGCTGTTTGATGAGGAGGGGAACTCTATCCTCTCGATGTGAGATTAATATCAAGCCGCTTGAAATAGGAACAAACTCTCACACCATCAATACACTCAATAAAATACACACATAACCCTGAACACACAATAGATGAACATTTCATTATTATTGATATTAAAACATCATATGCATCATAACAAAGCTGAATACATGAGCTGTTTCAGTATTGAACAGTATTGGGCAGAGATAAAACTTTGACAATTTAGAATCTGTGAAAAAAAATATTGAAAAAATTACCCGTAAATGTTTCTAAACAAAGTGCTTATCCGTGCATATCACTATTAAAAAATAGTGTTGATATATTTATTTTTACAAATAAATTTACAACATAAAACATGATCTTGACTTAATATTCTGAAGATTTTGTATATACAGTTATAATCTGAATTATCAGCCCCCTGTTTATCTTTTCCCCAACTTCTGTTTAACAGAGAGGTGGTTGCTAAGGCATTGCAATCTAGTTGTTAGGGTGTTAAGTGTTTGCTTAGAGGCTGCTGGAGTGTTTTGAGGGTTTTTTAGGGTGTTCTATGGTTGCTAAGACATTGATAGGCAGTTGCTAGGGTATAATGGGGGGTTGCTAAGGTGTTGTGAGTGGTTGTTGGGTGATTGCTAGGATGTTGAGTGGTTCTTTTCCTATGGTGTTCTAAATGTCAGTTTTGGTATTCTGGATGGTTGCCAAGACATCGTGAGGCAGGTGCTAGGGAGTTTTAGTGATTGCTGAAGTATTGCTAGGCATTTGTAATGTGGTTGCTTACTTGTTTCTAGTGGTTGCTAAGATGTTGTGAGTGGTTGCTAAGGTATTGCTAGCTGGTTGTTAGGGTATTGTGAGTGGTTTCTGAGGTGTTGTCCTTTACTGTGATTGGGAGATGTGTAATGTATGATCATGCTTCTGTGTTTGTGTCAGGATCTGTAATGAAGTGTGTCGTCTGTATGTTCCTGTTTTAAAGGCCAGTTCTTCTACAGAGAGTTACAGTCGTCCACAAGATCATCAGCATTTGTTGATTCCTCCATTCTGTCCAACAATTGTTCTCTGTGTTCCTCCTGATTTACTAATAGTGGACTTGTTTACTGTCAAACAGCTAGAAGAGTCCTGTAATTTACTGGAGTGTGAACTTACACTACCACAGATGATTTGAAGAATGTTCAGATCCAGAGAAATGAGCAGTTTATCTGTCTGTCTGTTTATCTATCTATCTATCTATCTATCTATCTATCTATCTATCTATCTATCTATCTATCCATCCATCCATCCATCCATCCATCCATCCATCCATCCATCCATCCATCCATCCATCCATCCATCCATCCATCCATCCATCCATCCATCCATCCATCCATCCATCCATCCATCCATCCATCTATCTATCTGTCCATCTGTGTGATTTTATACCCTGATGATTCTGTGTTATTAGTTTATTCAGGTGTAGAATGTTATGATTGACTAACAGAATCAGGTATTCCAGAGCGCTGTGCAATAAATTAAAGTCTTCAGAACATAAATAACAACAGAAAACAGAGAAATATTGTGCTTTATTGAAACATTAACAGATTTCAATCCATCTTTAATGGGGAACTGATATATTCTCAGCTGTATCAGTCACTAAGCAAAGCTCATTTACTCTAACACCAGTACAAGTACAGAGAGTTCCCTTATAAATCCTACTTGTGGTGTTTTATTTAGTTAAATACAGTAATTATAGTCAACAAACCCATATGATCAGCTTGTAAACACACAAAAGTAAATAAATCTTGTTTTTCAGATTAACATTTGACAATTGGCGTCAGGCACAGTCCAGATTTGTATGAAAATGGCTTTTATTTAATCATTTACAGTAGTAATAATGTCTAAAACATTAGGCACATTCAAATCAAGACTGAAAACACATCTGTTTAGCTGTGCCTTTACTGTATGAGCACTGTGCTGCGTCCAACAGATTGCACTATCATGTTTTTCTCTTCTTCTTCATTCTTTTATATCACATTTTACCTGTTTTTATGTTTTGTTTTGTTTTTATGCATTTTTATTATTTGTTTTTATTTTTATTTTACTTGTTTCTTTTATTCTTGTTTATGTAAAGCACTTTGAATTGCCATTGTGTATGAAATGTGCTATATAAATAAACTTGCCTTGCCTTGCCTAATATTATCTTCAGCAGTTAATCTCATTAATTATCATTATAGTTCTTGTATTCATGCATATACAGTAGTTACAAAGTTAAGCAAAGGGAAGTAAATAATCAATGTTTTCAGATTAACATTTCAGAATCGGCATCAGACACAGTCCAGATTTGTATGAAAATGGCTTTTATTTCTTATAGTTTACAGTATTCATGTCTAATATTAATTCCAGCAGTTAACCCTTCATGTAAAATCAGCTTTAGAAAGAGAAGAGGAGCAGAATCTGCAGGTTTTCTCAGGGCCACCAAAGAAACACAAAGACCGGAAGAACCAGCAGGTGGATCAGAGCCTCCAGGACCGGCGGGCCATTAGTGGAGTTGTATGAGGGTTTGCTGGTTGATATAGTAGTAGTTGTAGGAACTGTTGTGACTCTAGTAGTTGTAGACACTGTGGTTTGCTTTAGTTATGAAACAAGAAGACAGTATGGACAGTATGTTAAACCACTGGTGACATCTTTTCTACTTCCTGTTTGTCTGATCTGATGAATATTCAAATCATCGTTTAAATATCAAATCAGCTTCTGCAATAATGTTGTTTTAGTTCCGCATATGCATAACATCCTTTGTTACAGTTCTGTTACTGTAACCCAGCATTGATTTTATTTTATTTATTTTTTTGAGTGTACAGTGCTGTAAACTTTATTTCAAGTGTTTTATATGTTTAATAGGGAAAATATGTGACAATTCCTCAGATTTTATCAGATCAACAGATCTTCATTTCTATGGGGCTTTTATGATGTAGATTGTGAAAAGCAGATTAACACAACAGACACAGACGAAGAAATGATAATAAATAGCCATAATAATGTTTCAGTTCACATAGCGAATCAATAAAAAACAGTTATACTTCAATAGTTATGTACAGTTTCATACATTTAAACTATCATTTAAGTAATTTATCATTTTAATCAATATTAAAGCTAGGATGAAAATATAAGTGAATTACCTGTGCATATGATAGAGTCTGCAGAGCCAACACCAGCAGAGCGAGAGCCAGAATCTTCATCATGATGATGATGATGATGATGAGCTGCTGTTTGTGCTGATCTGAGATCTGTGTTCAGACTCTGGCAGAAACACATTCATCAGGAAGCTTTTATACTCACCACAGCAGCCAATCAGCTGCCAGCATATTATTATTCTGCATATAAATAGTTTAAGACTAGATGATCAGCTCCTCCTCACAAATTATTATTATTATTTTGAATCTTTCACAACAGACCGGTTTTTGAACACATTTTTAGACATGATAGTTTTAATTACTCATTTTATTTAGTCTTTGCTATGATAAGAGGACAATATTTTACTGTTTATTTTGCAAGATACTAGTGTTCCGCTTATTGGGTTCATCAGGCAAGTTATTGAACAGTATATACAGTAGTCAACATTTGAAGTGAATTAAAACCTTTCATCAAAATAGTCCTACAGCTCTTGAAGAACACCTAAACAAGATCATTAGAGCTGCTGGTTTCACTACTAACCGCTAAAACTAGCAATTTATCAGCAAAAACGTTTAGTTCACTGACGGTTTGTGTTTAAAATAGTCATGTCAAGCTTTATTGTCATTTTGCTAAATGTGTGAAGATACAGAGGAACGAAATGTTGTGTCTCCCAGGACAGTGATGCTACATAGAGTATAAGTCAGATTTTTTTGGCCCCCTGTTTATTTTTCCCCAATTTCTGTTTAATGGAGAGATTTCTCCAACACATTACTAACTGTAATAGGTTTAATAATTAATGTCTAATGATTTATTTTCTCTTTGCCATGATGACTGTAAATAATATTAGAATAGACACTAGTATTCAGCTTAAAGTGACATTTAAAGGCTTCACTAGGGTAATTAGGGTAACTAGGCAGGTTAGGGTAATTAGACAAATTATTGTATAGCGAAGGTTTGTTCTGTAGACTATTGAGAAAAATATAGCTTGAACAAGCTAATAATATTGATCTTAAAATGGTGTTTAAAAAATTAAGAACTGCTTTTATTCTAGCCAAAATAAAACAAATAAGACTTTCTCCAGAAAAACAAATATTATCATACTGTGCACACTTTTCGGCTGTGTTCACTGTGCACTGGAGGGTCTTGCGGTCAGCAGCACTGCAGTTCCTATACCAGACAGTGATGCAGCAGGTCAGCTTGCGCTCATGGATTCCCTGTAGAATGTGGTCCCCCTGTAAACAACACTGTGAAACTCTTACTGTTCTATCATGTGTTTCTATTGTACCTCCTGTTGCAGTTTTTCTTGTTTGCTTTGACCTGGTTAAAGAAACTAGTTCCCACTTCATTTTCATGATCACTATCCCAGCAGAGCAGAAGACCGGTTGTTGAGTTTTATGTTCTCATTAATCCTATAAATTTATGTTTTGTTATGTATTTTGTTTATTTATTTCTTAGATTATACTACTTACTGCTGTATGCCAAAAATGCGCAAGAGTTCATTGTGCGCAAGTGTAAACAAACAGGACTTTTATTTTGACTTCCGAGTACTTTTATGTGATTTCCTTCCTCCTTGAGGCACTGATGTTTTACCAGTGTGTTCTAATGAAAGCGAACAAATAAATAATATTAAGAAGTTAAATCTGGATTATTCTTTCATGGATGGATGACAACAACATATTGCACATAGAGATGACGGATAGAAATGAAAACCCTACACTGGTCTTGCAAATGTGTGCAGCCTTTCTCATTGGGTTGACACATTTTCCCCACCACTTTTCAAAACAGTTAACACAGATGCCATTCAAGCAGCCCAAACTCCATTGTTTTAGCTATAGTAACCAAACAGAAACCATCTATTCCTAACCATTAGAAACTACTAAGTTCAGTATGAATTCACTGAAGCAGCGGTTTGACACTGCTTCACACAAATCTTCAATTAGCAATCATTCTGCAAACATTAAAGACGGTGGCAGGTCTGTGTTGTTCTGTGCCAGCATGGATGGAGGAGGTCAATAGTGGCTGTGTCCTTCAATAGATTTGACTGTATACTGGTTTACATGTGTTTTCTTTAATATTTACAGTATTTTATTACTTTTCTC
>NC_141039.2:50855000-50890000 GCF_052040795.2 Danio rerio
TGATGTGATGATGGTGATGATGATGAGGATGAGCTGCTGTTTGTGCTGATCTGAGATCTGTGTTCAGACTCTGGCAGAAACACATTCATCAGGAAGCTTTTATACTCACAGCAACAGCCAATCAGCTGCCAGCATATTATTATTCTGCATATAAATGAACAGTTCATGACTAGATGATCAACTGTTGTCAATTTTTTACATGTTTTATAACTGAGAGGTTATTTTAAACACAATTTTGACATAATAGTTTTAATTACTAATTTATTTTATCTTTGCCATGATAAGAGGACAATATTTTACTGATTATTTTGCAAGACATTATTCAGCTTAGTGACATTTAAAGGCTTAATTAAACAAGTTATTAGGACAACAGTGTTTTTTTCTGAATAAGAAAAATGATTTGTTATGGGGGGTAATAATATTGACCACAGCAGTTTATACTTAAATAATATTATAATATATTTTATTCATTCATTCAAGTTTCTTCAGCTAAGTCCGTTTATTCATCAGAGCCTACCACAGCAAAATTAACCATCAACTATTCCAGCATATGTTTTACACAGGGAATGCCTTTCCAGCTGCAACCCAGTACTGGGAAACACCCATAAACACTCATTCTCACACACACACACACACACACTCATACACTACGGCCAGTTTAGTTGATCAGTTCCCCTATAGCGCATGTGTTTGGACTGTGGGGGAAACTGGACCACCCGGAGGAAACCCACGCCAACACGGGAAGAACATGCAAACTCCACACAGAAACACCAACTGACCCAGCCGAGACTCAAACCAGAGACCTTCTTGCTGTGAGGCCACTGAGCCACCGTGTCGCTCTTCCTCCATGTATTGAATTCTTAATTTTAATAAGTTATTGTGTTTTCTAAAAATAAATTTGAGCATTTAAAACATCTGAAAAAGCCACTTTTGATATTTGATGTGATTAAAAATACTGTAAATGACATTTTGTATTTTAAATATGGATGAAACATCAGCTGTAGTGCACAGAATACATGTGTTTGACAATAATTACATTTTAGTCAACTCCGTAATCCAAAGACAATGTAAACGTCGCTTATTTAAAAACTAAACAATAAAGCAGCAATGTTTATTCTGCTTCCCCATTGTCAGATTATTTTGCTTGATTTAATGAAAAACTCATTTAATTTTGACACATTATTTGTGAAAACAACACTATATTTATTACTCATCTAGAAAATGCTTCTTCATTTCAGAAAGTTTTTATATTTAGACCAGAAACAAGACAAAAGCTCCAAGAAACAAAAGCTTGTTGTGCAGTGTAAACATGCACAGAATTAAATAAGACATGAGAGATGAACAACCCTGATTTCCTCTGGTGGATGCGTCACACACGTGCATAGCTGACCAGTGTATTTCACTTTCATTTTACTGTCGGACCAGCCTTTTGTTTACAGTAAAGCACAGCATTTGTGGTTTGTGTTGTTTTCACATCTATTCCACTATAGACACACTGAAACGCACACAGAAACACACTGAAGTACACACACACTCAGGCCTGTAGCCAGCCTATGGAAAAGTGTGGTTCTTTTTTCTCAAAAAGGCGGGTATTTTTGCATTATTCTCCTCAATTTCTATCAAATGATGAGGTTGAAATACTGCATGTTAGTGTAACGGAGGCCAGCTAGTGTAGTGCTGTGCAGGTAAATCTCACTCCTCTGACCTCTAAAGGTGCTCTAGCGACAGACACTAGAGGTCATGGTCTTTAGCCTCCTTGTTAGAGCAACTGACTCCCATGTGGAAGGTCTCCGGTTAGATCCCAGCTCGGAGTCGGTTGTGTGGCGTCGGACCGGCGGGGTTACTTTAGTGACACTTTAAGCACTGATCTTTGCTGGATCTGCTTGTTGGATGGTGATCATAATCACACTTTTTTATGCAACAGAAATATTTCCTACAATTTTGTTGAAGTGCTCAGCATGCTCTATTATCTATAATTTTTATCATATTATTTATTTGTTATTTATACTATATTGATTTATTGAAATTCTGTTTCTCTTAAAGCCTTCTTCTATCAGTTATTTTTACAATAAATGATGACATACCGTCAAAAATGGGACAAATGAGGAGCCAAATTCTGGACCAAATGCCCACTGGCTACGGCCCTCACACAGTGTTTGGTGTTCTGGGTGGTTGCCATGGTGTTGCAAGAAAGTTTCTGGGGTGCTTTGAGTGGTTGCTAGGTCGTTACTAAGACTTTGCCAGGTGGTTGCTTGGGGATGTTGAGTGTTTGCTGTTTTGTGTGGTTCTAAGTGTGTTCTAAGTGGTTTCGCTGGTGTTCTGGGTGGTTGCTAAGGCATTGCAAGGCAGTTGCTAGGGTGCTCTGAGTGGTTGCTTGGGTTTATGGAGTGCTTAGGGCTCATAGGGTGTTCTGAGTCATGGCATTGGTGTTCTCTGTGGTTGCTAAGACAGTTGCTAGTTTGCTATGAGTGATTGCGAGGGTGTTGTGAGTGGTTGCTATGTGGTTGATCAGAGTGGTTCCTTTCCTATGGTGTTCTAAATGATAGTTTTGGTATTCTGGGTGGTTGCTAAGGCATTGTGGGGCAGTTGCAAGGGCGTTCTGACTGGTTGCTAAAGTGTTGCTTAAATGTTGCTATGAAGCAGTTGCTAAGATGTTGTGAGTGGTTGCTAAGGTATTGCTAGCTGGTTGTTAGGGTATTGTGAGTGGTTTCTGAGGTGTTGTGCTTTACTTTGATTGGGAGATGTCTAATGTATGATCATCCTTTATACTGATATAACTGATATATTGATATATTGTCTGATATATTCTCAGCTGTATCAGTCACTAAGCAAAACTCATTTACTCTAACACCAGTACAAGTACAGAGAGTTCCGTTATTAACACTACATGCTTGTTTATTCAGTCATACAGTAATTACAGTAAATAACAAATGAATGCAGTATAAT
Organism: Danio rerio; assembly: GCF_052040795.2. Lineage (NCBI taxonomy): Eukaryota > Metazoa > Chordata > Actinopteri > Cypriniformes > Danionidae > Danio > Danio rerio. Next base: position 50,857,947 of record NC_141039.2, read on the forward strand.
CAGCTTGTAAACACACAGAATAAATGTTTCAGATTAACATTTGAGAATCAGTCACAGTCCAAATTTTTTATGAAAATGGCTTTAATTTCTTATAGTTTACAGTATTCATGTCTAATATTAATTCCAGTAGTTAACCCTTCATGAAAAAACAGCATTAGAAAGAGAAGAGGAGCCGAATCTGCAGGTTTTCTCAGGGCCACCAGAGAAACACGGAGACTGGAAGCACCAGCAGGTGGATCGGAGCCATCAGGACCGAAAGACCATTGGTGGAGTTGTATGTGGAATTGCTGATCGATATAGTAGCTCTAGTTGTAGTAGCTGTAGAAACTGTCGAAGCTGGAGAAACTGATGTAGTAGATGTGCTTGAGGGGGGTTGTGTCTTTATTTATGCAACAAGAAGACAGTATGGACAGTGTGTTAGACAAAAACACTGGTGACTGTTTCTACTTCCTGTTTTTCTGATCTGACGAATATTCAAATCATCATTTAAATATCAAATGTGGTTCTGCATTAATATTGTTTTTATATCCGCATCTATGCATAAAATCCTTACACTGACACTAAAAGTCACTTTGTTAAACCGTAGAGTTGAATTTTCAACATCAGAAGTGGACAACAGATCAACATAATGCAATTCGCAACCGCACCTGAAGACAAAACACACTAAATATGGAGCAGTTTCTTGTTTTTTTACAGTGTAGCTGAAATGGGTTGTTGTAATTCAATGTTGCATCATCAAATGTGGACCAATCCAACTGTTGAGTTGTGTCATTTACATTTAAACATTAAGTATATTTGACTTGACATTGTGTTACAGCAACACAGCATTGTTGTTTAGCATACAGTGCTGTATAAACTTTATTTCTAGTGTTTTTATATGCGCTTGGTAAGGAGAAAATATGTAACAACTAAACGTGACAATTGTTCAGACTTTATCAGATCAACAGCTCAATTCATCCTTATCTCTATGGTGCTTTTATGATGTAGATTAGGAAAAGCAGATTAACAGAGAGGAATAAAAGATTTATAAAATTAGCCTAATAATGTTTCAGATCATAGAACATAGCACATAAATAATAAACAGTTACATTTCAAAACACAAGCAGGACTGCACTCTTCATTTTCAGTACTTTGATGATGCAGGGATGTGCAGTTTTATACGTTTAAATTATCGTCAAGTAATTTATCATTTAAATTAATATTAGTGAATTACCTGAGCATTCGCTAGAGTCTGAAGAGTCGCCACCAGCAGAGCGAGAGCCAGAATCTTCATCATGATGTGATGATGATAAAGATGATGATGGTGAGCTGCTGTTTGTGCTGATCTGAGATCTGTGTTCAGACGCTCTGGCAGAAACACATTCATCAGGAAGCTTTTATACTCACAGCAACAGCCAATCAGCTGCCAGCATATTATTATTCTGCATATATAACAGGTCATGACTAGATGATCAGCTCCTCCACTCAAATTATTATTGTTTTAATTGTGATTCTTTCATAACAGAGAGGTTTTAAACACATATTTAGACAATAGTTTTAATAACTGATGAAAGCATAATATCTTACTAGTTATTCTGTGACATTTAAAGGGTTAACTAAGTTGTTGGACAGTATATACAGTCAACATTAGAAGTGAATTAAAACCTTTAATCAAAATAGTCCTAAAGCTCTTAAAGAACACCTAAATAAATAATAAAAACTGCTGGTTTCACTAACTACTAAAACGAACCATTTATCACTAAAAACATGTAGTTTACTGACTGTATACTCATTAATTGTCATCTGAAAACTTTAAAATTATTGGCCAGTGTTCTTTAAACCACTAGATTTCACACATTTGACAGCAAAAAGCTTCAGAAAAAAAATTATCAACACCAAAATTCAGATATTTTATTTCAAAGTCATGCAGTACACATGTAGCATTGTGTGTGTTAACGCCAGCATATGTGTATATTACTAACAATGGCAGACAGAGATCTGTCTTCCTCATAGAAATCAGTGAGTGTGAAGCAGCAGGCGGAAATATTACAGGAACGTTCAGATATTATGATCAACTCACATTAAACCTGGAGGAAAGCAAACTCAGGTGTGTGCAAATAATTCAACATTACATCAAAAAAAAAAAAAACGAGATGAAAGCAAACTACACTGTAATGTTGCTGGATTATGTGCAGTTTTTGTGGTTTTGACAGAGACCGTGACGGCATGTTCAGAAAATACAGCATGAAAATGAAGTTTGTTTCCTGCACGTAACATAAGATACCGCTAGAGATTTGCATTTTGCTTTAAGCGAAAAATACGGACATTAAAATGTGCTGCATGTCTTCTGTTTTACAGTGCTTTGTAACGTGAGATTGCTTTAGAAATACACAGAAAATCCAGATAAATCTAAAGTTTATGAATTGCCAGTTTCAGGATACTACTAATCTGAAAAAAGTAAACATATTAAATCAATTTACTAACATATTACTTGATCAATTTACTAAATCAATGTACTCATTAAACACATAAGAAGAACCCAAAAATCTAAAATCCACATCCTTTACTCTTAGTTAAGTGGTTGTACACTTTTCATTTTTTGTTTTGTTTTGTTTGTTTTTTTGTTGTTGAACAGAAAACAAGATAATCAGAAGAATGCTTAGGGGGGAAGGCAGCCATGGTACTTACAAAGAAGAACAAAATTACTATGATAGTCAATGGCATTTCTTTCTGCTTTCCTTTCAGTGTTTTTATGTGAAAAATCTGTTTTATACTGTGAGCTGAGTAATATAATCTGGATAATCTAATCAGATTACAAATATTAAGTACTTGTAATTAGAGGAAACTTCTGTTTTAATACTGTAATCAGACTACAGTTACTTTAATGGATTACATTATCACATATTATTTACACAAGGGCAACAACTTGTTCATAATTCATTGCTTCTGCTCATTTTTTTTCTTTTTTTCCTATGTATTTATACATAATAACATATTGTTGATTATTTTCTTGTATTGTTGCCGTTTTCTAAATGTATTTACTTTAAAAACATGACTCCAAGTAGTCGTATTACATTACCATTAATGTGTAATAAAAGTCATCTAAACGTAATCCAAAAGTATTCATATTACATTACTAATAATGTGTAATAAAAGTAATCTAAATGTAATCCAAAAGTAATCATATTACGTTGTTAATAATGTGTAATAAATGTAATCCAAATATAATCCAAAAGTAGTTATGTTAAGTTACTATTAATGTGTAATAAAAGTAATCTAAATGTAATCCAAAAGTGATCATATTACGTTGTTAATAATGTGTAATAAAAGTAATCTAAATGTAATCCAAAAGTAGTACGATTATGTTACTATTAATGTGTAATAAAAGTAATCTAAATGTAATCCAAAAGTAGTCATATTACGTTACTATTAATGTCTAATAAAAGTAATCCAAATGTAATCCAAAAGCAGTTAGATAATGTTGCCATTAATGAGTGGTAAAGTAATCTAAACAAAGTACAAAATTACAAAAAAAAAGAGTACAAGATTTGTCATATTACATATCTATAAATGTGTAATAAAAGTAATCTAAATGTAAAGTGATAGATTGCATTATCATAAATGTGTAATAAGTAATCTAAATGTAATCCAAAAGTAACCATTTAACATTAGTGTTAATGTGGAATAAAAGTAACCTAAATGTAATCCAAAAGTAGTCATATTACGGTACTATTAATGGCTAATAAAAGTAGCCTAAATGTAATCCAAAAGTAGTAAGAGTATATTACAATTAATGTGTAATAAAGTAATCAAAATACAATAAACATTTTCTCATGTTACATACTTATAAATGTGTAATAAATGTTATCAAAATGTAATCCAAAAGTAGTCAGATTATGCTACATTAATGTGTGATAAAGTCATCTAATGTTATCTAAAAGCAATCATAATACATTACTATTAATGTCTAGTAAAAGTAATTTAAATGTAATCCAAAAGCAGTCAGATTATGTTGTCATTAATGAAAGTAATCTAAATATAGTTCAAGATTTGTCATTATACATATTTATAATTGTGCAATAAAAGTAATCTAAAAGTAATTCATAGGTAGTCAGATTACATTTCCATTTATGTGTAACAAATGTAATCTAAATGTAATCTATAAGTAGTCTGATTGTGTTACCATAGCTGTGCCATAAATGTAATCTAAATTTAAATCAAAAGTAGTCATATTGCATTATCTTAATTGTGCAAGGAAAGTAATTTAAATGTAATCTAAAAGTAGTCAAATGACACAACCAATAATATATAAAAGTAATCCAAAAATAGTCTAATTATGAATGTGTGATCTAAGAGTTCATATTACTGACTACAAAAGTGATCATGTGATTAGTAACTGATTACAGGTCGTCAGTAATCCCCCCAGCTCTGATTATAGTTAAACAGAGGTTAATTATAGGACAAATATTGGCTGAAGTGATTGATTATTGATTAAACAGTGAGCATTGTAAGGAGCAGAGCAGTGATTGACAGGTGGAGGTGCAGATGGATGGTGGAGGCGGAGCCGTGAGGAGGCCTGGAGGTGGAGCTGGGGGAGGATCCTGTGGGGAAGGGGCCCGGTAGGGAGGGGACAGGTGGTGAGGCGGGGCCAGGGCCTGGATTGGGTTTCTCTGTGGTCCTGTAGGGGACGCTAGTGAGCGATGATCTGCTGGAAAAGACCGTGGTGCTGCTGGGACTCGCAGACACTGTGATCGTAGTGCTGCTGTTCACTCCAGCTGATGTAGTGGCGCTAGCACCAACACCAACACCGACGCCAACACCAACACCGACACTGGAGGACGAAGAAGAGTTTGTGGATGTTTCAGAGCCGATGTTAATGCTGCTGATGGCCTTCACTGATCCACTCTGAGAAACACACACAAACATCAGCTTCAGAGACACGTCAGGGGATTAGCAGAGCTGGGGGAAGTGAGATATATAAGTTATGTACGTGACTTATTTAATAATAATATTTATTTTTAAGTAATTGGTGAAGTTATTATAGTTAGTATAGTTAAAAAGTTGAAAGTAAAGTTAGTATAGCATTAATTTAAGGTGCTGTATGTGAGCTTTTGACTCTTCTAAAGTGTAAAAGCATCATAATATGTGTGCAGATATTTCAGAAACATGCTCAGAAACATGTTATTTCACAACATTCCTGTTAATCTGAAACAAAAAAACTGAATTCAGACATTCAGCTGTGAAGTTACCTTTCAGAATGGCTGTCTTTGTTTTGGTCTCTTTAACTCGCCCAATGCCAGTTTAATTATATTTCAGCAGCCCGGGTTGCCAGATGGTGGAAAACAGCATATTTCATTCATTCATTTATTCATTCAGAAAGGCTCTTAAAGTATGCGTCCGTGACCGAAATGCGACCTCCGCTGGACAACAGACTCCGAAATGAGATGCAGATTCAGAGTTCCACATGAGGTTATTAATAAGCAAATAATATAAATATTATGTGTAAACATTCGGTGAGCAGGTCACATTGTAACACCGTGTCTTAACAACATGCAATATGGCGAGATACACAGTGATGAGCAGTTTGGCTATTTGTACCAGACAAAACACGACAGAAATGTAAACACAGCCATTCAGAAGCACAGAACAGTGCCCTCACTGCACTCCAGCACAATGCTAAGCTTTCTAATCTGTTTAATACATATTAACCCTCTTTAACATGATTAAATGCACATGCTAAATCCCTGATATGTGTTTAGTTCTTTATTTTATTCTCCCCCACATGGAAAGAACCTATATAAAAATATGTTATTCATAAAATTGGCCATTTTCCTATGTAAATATATAGGTTCTTTCCGTGTGTTCCAGATCTGAGCTGAACTATCTGCTGCTGCTTTCAGTAGTATGGTCAGGTGAAATGGCATTCAGACTCATATTATTAGCATTTAACACTGAATACAGCACATGAGCTGTATCTGAGCTGATCATTGTCAGTTTTCTGTTGTTCAGCTGTGAGGAATAGAAGCCGTTTCTAATATATCAGTTTGAGGTGTTGATCAGGACAAAAACTCCTTTTACAATGGAAAATCTGCCTTCTGTCGGGTGTCGTTGCTTTTATTGAGGACACAGATAATATCAGTCACTCCTGTCCTCAATCTGGCAACCTGCGCTCGTGTTTGTTTTGATGCAGGAGTGCAATACCTAGTTCAACCACTGGGTGTCAAACTGACATACTGCACCTTTAAAAAAAGATGAAGTCATATTATTTTAGTTACTTTTTTAGAAATGTAGTGTGAGTGACTATATTTTTATTATTTAGCTTTTAAAAAATAAATAGCTGAACTAAAAAAAAAATCTGGCACTGATGAGAGTATGCAGAAACAGACAGACAGCAGGATGGCTCTGGCTTACATTTCTGCAATGCTGGAAGTATTCTGATTATCCTGAACACATGAAGAAAAGGAAAAGGCCATTATAGTGTCAATCACACTGATTTTATTGAGCTAATAAGACCAAAAGAACAAAAGCCGCAAACATGCTGTTAACAGTTATTAATCTATACAGCATGAAGAGCTCTGGGTCTGCAAGCTCTTGAAAGATAACATTATCCTATACAGTATTACAATCTGATGTGTTTAAAGACATATGAAGGTTAATCAGTGTGTTGTTCATTGCAGAGCTCCTCTATTAAGAAAAAATAAGGAAAAACCCTGCAAGATCTGAAAGAGATCAAGCTTCAGCAAAGGTGTAACACAACTCAACTCAAGTCAAAAGTAACAGAGTACATTACTTATCATAAAGAGTAACTCAGTAACTCAACTTTTCGGGAGTAACTCAATACTGTAATGCATTACTTTCAAAGGTAACTTTGCCCAACACTGCTCATTAGAAACATCCAGAAGAACTGGACACTCATGTTATAGTCAGCATGAGAATTACATTTAAAAGAGTTTGAGGAGGGCGACGGGGGGACGCAGTGGGTAGCACGTTAGCCTCACAGCAAGAAGGTTGCTGGTTCGAACCTCGGCTGGGTCAGTTGGTGTTTCTGTTGTCTGTGTGGAGTTTGCATGTTCTCCCCATGTTGGCATGGGTTTCCTCCGGGTGCTTCGGTTTCCCCCACAAGTCCAAAGACATGTGTTACAGGGGAATTGGGTATGATAAAATTGACCGTAGTGTATGTGTGTGTGTGTGTGTGTGTGTGTGTGTGTGTGTGTGTGTGTGTGTGTGTGTGTGTGTGTGTGTGTGTGTGTGAATGAGAGTGTATGGGTGTTTCCCAGTGATGGGCTGCAGCAGGAAGGGCATCCTCTGTGTAAAACATATGCTAGATAAGTTGGCAGTTCATTCCACTGTGGTGACACCATATTAATAAAGGGACTAAGCCGAAAAGAGAATGAATGAATGAATGAATGAGAGTTTGGGGAGCTTTCATAACATGTATTCTTAGCCACGCCCCTCTTACCATTTGTTTGCTATGAGGCAATGATTCGCAAAATCAAAGCTCCGCCCCCTACTTAATCTTCAGCTTCAGTTGAAAGTTCATCAACATACTGGAATAAAAGTCTCTGCAACTTTTATGCAAATTTTAATGATAAATATTAATAATGCAAATAATGAGATAAATAATGAGGGCATCACTGTGGCTCAGCAGGAAGATCGCTGGTTCGAGTCCCGGCTGGGTCAGTCAAAATGCTGAGATTGCATCGCTCAGAGATGCAATGTCAGACACAATGCACTCAACGGAGCTAGTGGCATCACTGTCAGGGGTGGAGTTAGGGGTGGGGTTAGGTGAGCACATTGAAAAGCACTGGATGCAGCTCAGATTGTATCTACACCGAGTTCGCAGCCAGAACCCTCTTGGCTCAGTTGGTGGAATAGTTGGCGGTTCATTTCGCTGTGGTGACCCCTGATAAATAAGCCGAAGGAAAATTAATGGATAAAATATTAATTTGACCACTGTCAATGCAGCAGTGACCCTACTAGTGACCCTACATGTGTGTGTGTGTGTCAGCTGCAGGTCAATGTGTCTCTGCTCTTCTGCTGTTTCCTGCAGCCTCAGGCATCTCTCTCCCTCTCTCTCTCTCTCTCTCTCCCTCTTTTCTGTCTTTGATCTGTGTTTAATGAGTGTTTTTATCTTCTCTCTCTCCGTCTGAACTCTTCCTGCCTCCAGAAGCTGATCACACACGATTAATCATGATTGGCTGCAGGTTTAATGGCCTGTGATTTCCGCATTTCTCTCTTTATTTGGATAAAGCGTCTGCTGATTGAACTGATCCGCATGTAAATCAATGTTTTTAGGTAGTTCATAGTAATTTGTTGAGGATTTCTTTAGCTGAGGAATTTGCTTCATAGAGATCAGAAAAAAATATTGCATAACATTATTAATATTTAAAGCAGCAGTATTTTCTGAATATAGACGGTTCTTCAGAAATCAGTATATATGATCAATTGATTTATCATTATCAGTTATGAAAACTATGACATTTATTTATTTATTTTTAACACTGATACACAACAAATCTGTGTGTTTTAACCCAACGTTGGGTAAAATATAAACAAATTTTTAATAGACCACTTTTATTAATTCAATTTAAATGGCTTGAGTGTTGAGTTTCTCCTGATTTGACCCAGTTTTTCTCATTCATTTTCCTTCGGCTTAGTCCGTTTATTCCTCAGAGGTTGCCACAGCAGAATGAACTGCCAACTATTCCAGGATATGTTTTCAGCTGAATCCCTTCCAGCCGCAACCCAGTCCTGGGAAACACCCATTCACACACACACACACACACACACACACACTCAAAAACTACGGCCAGTTTAGTTGATCAGTTCCCCTATAGCGCATGTGTTTGGACTGTGGGGGAAACCGGAGCACCCAGAGAGCCAACATGGGGAGAACATGCAAACTCCACACAGAAACACCAACTGACCCAGCCAGGACTAGAAGGAATGACCTTCTTGCTGTGAGGCCATAGTGCTAACCACTGAGCCATCTTGTGGCCCTATTTGACCCAGTGTTGTGTTAAAATAACCCAGTAATTTGTACATTGTTCACTTAATTTTTCAGGATTTAAAAAATGTTTATAAAACAAGATTTATTCATTTTTTGTAATACTATAATTGTATTTTTTATTAAATTAATGCATTATTGCTGATTAAATGTAAGAGTTAATTTGTACAATTAATAAATAATAAAAATAATATATATACAGTGCTCTATATAAATGAGTTGACCTCTGACAGATCTTTCTTTTACAGTAATAATCTCTTCAGAATGATTTACAGTAATGTATTTGTGCAAATGCATTAGATTAGTCAGTATCAAAGAATATGCATTTTCAAAAGGGGGTGTGCTCATATTTATATCATTTATATATATATATATATATATATATATATATATATATATATATATATATATATATATATATATATATATATATATATATATATATATATATATATATTATAAGCAGCAGTTTAATATATGTAATATGTTCTCACCTGTACTGTGCAGAGCAGCAGGGTTATCCAAAAGAGTCTCATCGCGACAGTGTTCAGGATACAGCAGATGTGTGTGTGTGTGTGAGCCCAGCTCTTTATATCACCTCTTTAAACTGATTGGGGACATTGCAATATGCAAAATGACCCTTGAGTAGCTCCCACATGAAAAAAAATCGTAAAGCACACCAAAATAGTGTATATTACTGTATATATATTATCGTATTTACAACTGTATGTTCTGCTCCAGCATATTAATGTTGCATTAATTATAGTGACCTGATAAACGAATAAACATTGTAATATACTTAAGTTTCACTACAGTAACATGTTGTGTATTGCAGTATAATATACATTATAGTTGTAGAAAACTACAGTGCTCATTTGTTTACATTACTGTAGTTGTTTTGTTTCCATAGCAACTGTAGAATCACCACAACAGATCAATTACTATAGTTGTTGTGTTACCATGGCAACTGTAGAATCACCACAACAGATTGATTATTATCATTGTTGTGTTTTCATAGAAACTGTAGAATCACCACAACAGATCAATTACTATAGTATGTGGCGGCCCCTGATGAATAAAGGGTCAAAGTCATAAATAAAATAAATGAATGAATGTTTATTTCATGTAAAGGTAATGAACATTATGAACACATGGAAACGTCTTACAGAATTTTACATACAAAACTTCTTTAAATGCAAGTAATTTGAAATGCCTTAAGAAAATAATCAGAATGAGAGAAAATATGGATGAAATAATGAGCATTAAGTTCATGTCAGAATGACACTTATTTAAAACTGTGCTTATTACAATATATAAAAGAATAAGTGATCATGCTTGATATTTGGAGCTTAATTTAAAAAAAAAACTTTACAAAACTTGTATTTATTGAAAAAGCATTCATGATAAGAATAAAAGTAAAGCATCAGTGATCATTAAAATGTGTTTCTGTTTTAAAAGATACAAATATTTGTATTACTAAATGTGTAAAATCCAATGTTTTGAAGGATAATGGTGAAAAATAAAGAATTCAGATGAACATTAATGAGGTTTTGGTCAACTTGTGATCCTTCAAAAGAGTTTTAAAATGAGAAAGTATTATATATAATATGATAAATCAAATATTATATATAAATAATATAGTAGAAAAAGCTTAGAGAAAATATCTGTTATATAGTTTGCTAAAACACACACACTCACTCGTGGATTGCAGTTGCTTTAGTGATGATAGTTTAGTCAAAATAATCTATAATTTGTGGAAATAGCCATTAGGTAAAAATGTCCCAAGTGTTAGGTAGGTTTGCATGTAAACAAACACACTCTCAAATGTGGTAAATGTAGTGTAAAGTGTCCGTCACACTGCTGTGGGCTGAGTTATCTAAGCCCATTCACTTCACACTGTAAACAAATACACTACATTCAGCTTCAATACATCAATGCATGCTGAAATACCAGATCAATAACGTGTGTGTGTGTGTGTGTGTGTGTGTGTGTGTGTGTGTGTGTGTGTGTGTGTGTGTGTGTGTGTGTGTGTGTGTGTGTGTGTGTGTGTGTGTGTGTGTGTGTGTGTGTGTGTGTGTGTGTGTGTGTGTGTGTGTAATTATAGATGGCCGTTTCAGGGTTGAAAATGTACCCTATTAATGGATAACTGAAATGTTTTATTCCTTATATTATAGGTGATGTTTTATTTGTTTTAAAATATTGAATGACTCTGTCCTGCATATTCTGTTAATTATTTCTCATAGTCATGAATTATGTTTTGTGTATCTCTGTTCTCAGGTCAGTTCAGCATGTGGACACAATACATCATTTATTAAAGCAGAGTTTCCTTCTGTCCTTAATTCAGGAAATGATATGAGTAAATGAATAACAATAATTTAAATGTGCTCTGTATTTGCTCTCCCTCAAGGAGTTTCTTCTGTTGAACACTAAAGAAGATATTTTGAAGAATGCTGAAAACCTGAAATCATAACAACAAAGCAACAAACTAAAATTACAGGGAGTTATTAAATCACAAAAAATGCACATAAGAAAATGATTCCAAATTATATATTTAAGGGCGTTACGGTGGCGCAGTGGATAGCACAATCACCTCACAGCAAGAAGGTCTCTGGTTTGAGTCCCGGCTGGATCAGTTGGTGTTTCTGTGTGGAGTTTGCATGTTCTCCCCGTGTTGGTGTGGGTTTCCTCCGGGTGCTCCGGTTTCCCCCACAGTCCAAACACATGCGCTATAGGAATGTGTGTGTGTGTGTGTGTGTGTGTGTGTGTGTGTGTGTGTGTGTGTGTGTGTGTGTGTGTGTGTGTGTGTGTGTGTGAGAGAGAGAGAGAAAATGAGTGTGTATGGGTGTTTCCCAGTGATGGGTTGCGGCTGGAAGGGCATCTACTGCATAAAACATATGCTGGATAAGTTGGCGGTTCATTCTGCTAATAAGGGGACTCAGCCGAAAAGAAAATGAATGAATGAATGAATGAATGAATGAATGAATGAATGAATGAATGAATGATATATTTAATGTATATTTAAATCATAAATAAAGACATGTTGGGTTTATTTGGACCATTTTTGTTTGTGTACATGGTATTTCCCATATAATCATTAAATTATACCTACATATACAAAATGTTCTTCAAAGTTTTATTATTTTATTATCATTATCATCATCAATATCAATACAACAACAAAAATAAACAAAGTAAATCGCTAGCGGAATGGTGTCTGCACTAGAGGCGGAAGTGACGCAACTCTCCGTCTATTCGTCCAATCAGAGCTCGCGGCGCAGGATTTCGAACGTCAACGTCTGTGAGTGAAAACAGCGGAGGAGAAGGCGAGAAAACACGGAATAAACCGACATACTGCGGGTGTTTGAGGCGGTGGTGACCGGAGGCAACGATGGTGCAGAAGAAGAGCTTCCAGCAGAGTCTGGAGGACAATAAAGAGAAGATGAAGGAGAAGCGGAACCGGCGGCTGAGCGCGGCGGCTTCGGCCCGGAGATCAGTGCAGCTCCGGGGAGCAGGTCGGTGGAGAGACGCTCGGTCTGGTTGATGCTGAATTAAAGTAACGTTAAAATTAGTAATTTATTCGCACATTCCTTTATAGTTCAACATTGACAGCTTGTTACTCTTGCAACTTTGAGTATTGAGTCTGAAATTGCATGTAAGTTTGACATCAAAACAACAGCAGCACTGAACAATGTAACTTACAGAGTCATTGACTGCTAATGTGAGTCCCTTATTTAGAATTTGCTAACAATACTTAAATGATATTAAAACATTAAGCAGACAGTCCAAATGTGCGAATATATAGTCAATTTTAACGTTACAATTAAAATAAAGTTATGACACACTCCCTGTATTGTTTACCATGGTAACGTTACTTTGAATATTCCCTCTGAAATCACATGTAAATATGACTTTAAAACAACATTAGCACTGTTCAATTGACTGAACAATGTTGTACTTTGAGTTCCCTATTTAGAATTTGTAAACAAAACTTTATGAAATTATACTATTAAGGAGAAATACAAACGTGCGAATATAAAACCAACGTTACCCCATCCCTCACTGTAATATATCAACAGTAATTATGCCAAGTATTATTTATTAAATTACCCATTAAGTACGTTTTATTAACATCAACCCCAACCCTAAATCTGACTCTCAGTAATATAAAAACAGTAATTATTCAGAGTATTATTTACATTATTTATTTAATAACTACCTGTTAAATGTTTTTATTATTATTGTCTACCCTAACTCTCACAGTAATGTGAAAACAGTAGTTACTCAGAGTATTATTTATTAAATTACCCATAAATTATATTTTATTAATATCTACAACTAAACCAACCATCACAATAATGTGAAAACAGTAATTATACAGACTATTATTCATATTATTTATTTAATTATAACCTGTTTACCCAATAAATTGTATATTATTAATGTCTACCCCATGTCTGTGCATTTCTCTTGGTGTTATATAATATTCTGTTTTGGCTTCTCCTCATTTTGGAGAAATGCTGCATCTTTTTTTGTTTTCATCTGTGAGAAGTTTTTGCCAGATAATAAATATGTTCATTAGTTACATCAATAGAATGTAAATCGTGTAATTAAAATAGAGTAACAGTTCACACACAAATGTGAATTCTGTCATCATTTACTCGTTTTACTAGTTTCTTTCTTCTGTTCAACACTAAACGGTATATTCTGAATGTTGAAACTGTGGATGTCAGTGGCTGATTTTCTCCAAAGTTCTTCAGTGTATCTTGTTTTTCATTCAGCAGAAGAAAGGAACTCGAGCAGGTTGATGTGTAGATCTTAATTTTTGCATGAACTGCCCCTTTAACTTTGTGTTGTCGTGTGTATGTCTGCAGCTGCGGTGAAGCCGTTGGTGCTGAAGAGCGTTCAGGCCAACAATAAAGCTCTGGCCGTGGCTCTGCAGGCGGAGCGGGAGAAGGTTCGACAGGCGCAGGGAGTCATTCTGCAGCTGAAGAAGGAGAGACAAACACTGCTGTTCCACCTGCTGATGCTGAAGAGGACACTGAGAGAGAGACCCGCGCTCATCACACCACAGGAGGTTTCTCCTCCTGAAGAGACGAGTCCCCCGAGACCAGCTCAGCCTGTCAGTCCACGGTCAGACAATTTAAAGTGAAGTGTTTTGTTTTGAATGCATGCATTTCTCTTATCACTGATCATCAGTCAATCCCGAGTCGTGGCTTCCAGAAAAAATGGTTCTGATAACATTAATGTTAAGAAGCATATTTCAAGACCAAACCCTACAAAAGAAAAACAAATGAATGAATCTACAAAGATTAGAAGAGGTTTCCCAGCATCAAAACTATAAGAGTTTAACATAGATTTGTTTGTTTACTTTACGTTTGTCCTGTGTAGATTTATTTCCTAATAAAATAATGATTCTTTAATTGCCAATACAAAAAATGTCATTGAGAGCAATAGTGTATATATATATATATATATATTTGTTTATTTATTTATTTATTTTTTATTATTATTCTTAATTTTTTTACAAAACTCTGGTCAGGCACATTTAGATCATGAAATATTTTTCTGACTTTTTGTCTGTGTGTTTTTTTTTTTTTTTTTTTTTTTTTTTGTGTGTGTGTTTCTCTCAGGCCTGTGGATGTGTGTGATGATGTCCAGCAGCTTCCGTCAGCAGAGGCACGTCTCTCTGCAGGTAGTTTCACTTCTCATACCAGGGTGTCCTCGAGGTCTTAAAAAGTAATAAAAGTTGATAAATCAGTGTGGAGAAAAGTAAGGCCCTTAAGAATTATTTAAAAGTCTTAAATGCTATTTTGTAAGGTATTAAATGTTGGTAAGGTATTAAATTGATTATGCAGTGTGTGCTAAAGTTTGCCTGAATTAAATCTGCGAATATCAGGATGCTGTGTAGTTAATTAAATCAATGAAATCCTGCTAGATTTGACATCATGCTGCTTTGTTTACTGCAGAAACAAAAGCAACACCATTATTTCTGCAGTTCTATTAGCGACAACCTGCTGAATTAGCTAGATTTAATAGATTTTTATGCAGTATATGAATAATATTTTATTTTTCGATTACTTTCTATTGTTAATATTTAGTAGATATGCTGCAAGTTAAAATCTCACCAGTGTTTCCGGTTGAAACCTAAAGTGATTTTAAGGTCTTAAAATGTATGGAAAGAGTCTTAAAAAAGGTCTTAAAAGTATTGAATTTCACTCTCTGATGCCTGTATATACTCTGCATACACACATCTGCATTAATGAAAATTATACACAAATTATTTCACAATTATTTAGCAAATTATCACACTAACCAACTTATTATTGTCTGTAGAACAAGCCACTGTTTTGCTCTTTGCTCTTAACTCACTTTAACTTGCCTAATTAACCTAGTTACTGCTTTTAAATGTCATGTATAATCTATGTTATTAATTTATAAAGTTGTTGTATTATTGCTTTTATTTATAATGATCTTTCTGATGTGGCACTGAGTAATCGGTCAGTGTGTGTGTTTCAGATGCTCGATCCGTGTCTTTGCCTCCTACAGTGGGAATGAGGAGGAAACGCTGCTCTGGGATGAAGCGGAGACGCAGCTCTCGCTTTAACTCAAACCCTGAGCAGATGGAGGAGAGTGGAGCCCAGCCCAGTGTAGAGGACCTACATCAACATCAGCAGGCTGAAGTAGGTGCTGCCGGGTTGTTTTCATCCACTCTGGGCTGATTCTGAGTCTTAATTTAGCTACAACTTTCTCTGTTTCAGCATCAATACACATTATGTCGGTGCTTTTTTTGCTCCTTTGACTTTCATTATAATCATATTTTTTGATTGTAAATGTGTGAATGTGTCTTGACAGGAGGCCCGTGTGCAGCCGGTGGAGCCTGACGTCCAGCTCTGCATTGCTGAAGCTCCAGCGCGCAAGAAGAGGAGCGCACAGCCTAAAGCGGAGCGAGGCCGCAAGGCGGATCGGGCCCCGCTGAAGAAGCCCTGGGAGAACCACAGACCCCGAGCCCGATCCAAGAGCAGAGAGCGACCACAGAGCCGAGCAGGAGCCACGCTGACCCCAGTCGACCGCCTCAACTCCTCACTGGGAGGAAACGACACCTTTGATTTCGACTGCGAGGAGGCCGTTCACCTCACACCGTTCAGAGACAAACACAAACACACCGAGACAGAACCAGAACCGCACGCTGCTGCAGCTGATGGGTAAGTTACTGCTGTTCAGTGACCTGCACAATGAACCTAGTGAAGCCTTTCAATGTTAATTTAAGCTGAATACTAGTGTCTTGAAAAATGTCTAGTCAGATAGTATACACTGTGATGATGTATATAGCTATAAGAGATTTAATTAAAACTATTATTGTTTAAAAATGCTGTGAAATCTTTTCTCCATTGAACAGCAAATATTTGAAAAACAATTCATTTCACAGGAGGACGGATTTAGTTTTGAACTGTTTGTGTGTATCATGTATGTTAATTTTGTGTGTGTGTGTATGTATGTATATGTGTGTGTGTATATATATATATATATATATATATATATATATATATATATATATATATATATATATATATATATATATATATGAAATACAGAAATGAACTAAACTAGATGTGTGTAGAAAGATGGATGGAGATTTATATTTAGTCAAGCCTAAAATTATTCACACCACTAGCAATTCTGATTTAAGATAAAGATAAAGGCTTTAGGGAAATAAATTCCACATGGATCTTATTATATTTTGAGGGAAGCGACTTTCCAATCAAAAAAATCAAAAAAAGTCTTTTTGTCTTGTTTTACGCTTGAGCAACTAAATGAATGCCAATGTCTGTTTAACTGATTGTGTTTTAATGACATTACAGCATCCATGCTGTAAAATAACTGTATAAAATGGAAAAAACTCACAATAACAGGTCACCAGAAGTCTATCAGTATGGGAACTACACTAGCTCGGCATATACCCTATAGGGCAGGGCGATTAATTGAAAGCGACATTCATAATCTGTAATCAAAATTTCCCCAAAACATTTTTTTCGGTTGCTTTCCATACTGCATGTGGAGTCACATGACTGCTCTGTTAAGGCTTTATTTATACATTGACGATGATTGGAAGCTCAACCAGAGATGCCTTGAGACGGCATATTTTCCATTACATTAGTATTATTATTTACATCAAAATATTTGTTTACACTCCCAGTGATGGGTTGCAGCTTTAAGGGCATCCACTGCATAAAACATATTCTAGATAAGTTGACGGTTCATTCTCCTGTGGCGACCCCTGATTAATAAACGAACTAAGCCGAAAGCAATGTTTATATGTTTATAAATATATGTAATATTTGTTTACAGAAGATGCAAGAAATGCACAGTTGAAATATTATTTACAGCATATACAAGAGTTACTTTATTCAGAAGAGATGCTGCTTATTTTCTACTTTTAATATGAAAACACTGAAAATAATTTATTTTGTTTGTGAGAGTGCAGGTTATTTATTTACATTTTGTTTTTAAGTAACTGACTGTTGGTTTTAGGCAGTGTGTGTTTTAATTTCAGTTGTTCAACATTGATGTTTAATAAATAATCATGGATAGTGTGTGTGTTTCCTTCAGTTATTTTAAAATCAATCAATGCACCTTTCAGAAATCCCTCACCGGGCAAACAAAACAATATAATCATTCATTAATTGTAATTGAGTTAAACTGTTCAATTAATCGAGATTTAGATTTTAGACCACGTCTCCCATATATGAGTGCATATATATCTGGTCCATTTGTTTAATTACAGTAGTTAATCACTTCATAACTCATTATACCCAACACTGCCCATCAGGATGGAGAACAGCAGCCCAATGGAGGAGCAGGATGAGGAGAAGGAAGAGGAGGAGGAGACGCCGTACATCCCCAACAGGAGAATCCGGAGAGCCTGCAGTCCTGCAGCCAGACGAGCCCGATCCAAACGCCACTCCAACAACATGCAGACACACAGCACAGGTACACTCAGCATCTGCTCACCCTCAATTATTCGCCCCCTGTTTATTTCCCCCAGTTTCTGTTTAACAGAGAGCAGATTTCTCCAACACATCTCTAATCATAATAGTGTTAATAACTCATCTCTAATAACTGATGTATTTTCTCTTTGTCATGATGACAGGAAATAATATTAGACTAGATATTCTTCAAGACACTTCTATATAATTCTATAATTCTGACCTCAACTGTGTTTGTGCGTGTGTTTATATATATATATATCTTGATATGGCGACAAGGTCTTAAAATATTCTGAAATGGTCTTTAAAAAGGTATTAAAATTAGGATTCCTGCATATGCCTTACTCTTAATCTCAACAGGGAAAACCAGCAGCCCAATGGAGGTTGAGGAAGAGGAGGAAGAGCAGGAGGAAGAGGAGGAGACGCCGTACATCCCCAACAGGAGAATCCGGAGAGCCTGCAGTCCTGCAGCCAGACGAGCCCGATCCAAACGCCGCTCCAACAACATGCAGACACACAGCACAGGTACACTCAGCATCTGCTCACCAACGCTGAGCTTTTGGGTTTATGATGACAGGACTATTCTGCAAAACACTGAATATTTCTTCAGTCTAATAGAGGTGTTTCTGTGTGAGGATATTTCAGGTGTGATTTATTTCATCATTACTGCAGGCTTCAGTGTTCACCATCCTTCAGAAGGCACTATAGCATGATGATTCCATGATCCAGAGCAATAACATTATAAACTACAACCATTTCATGATGCTAACTGCTATTGTAGATAGTAGACAGGGACATTTCTCATTTAACTCCTGTTTAAACAATAATAATGATGATAATATTGATTAATAATATCTGATTCAGTTGGAGAGAATCATCAGCTCTCCTGTCAGATTTTCAGTAGTTTTCACTTCTTTGCCAGGGTTTTGATTTGAATAGTAATACTGTATTGTTTGAGGAGTCTTCCTCTTAAACCTGAACTCTCCTCGTCCTCGTGTGTTGTGTTGCCATGCAGGAAGCTGCTCTGCTGCTGCAGTGATGGAGGAGCAGGACACAGCAGATCTTCTGTTCACGTCTCCAGTCTGTGATGCTGAGGAGAAGAGGAGAGCATCTGACCTGCAGAGCGGCCCACCACAGCTGAGCTCATGTGTGCATCATCTGCCTGTGCATTCATCCACTCATGCGTTTCTATATTCACTCACTCATGCATTCATCCACTCATGCATTCACTCCCTGACTCATTCATCCACTCATGCATTTCTATATTCACTCACTCATGCATTCATCCACTCATGCATTCACTCCCTGACTCATTCATCCACTCATGCATTCATTCACTCATGCATTCATCCAATCATGCATTCACTCCCTGACTCATTCATTCACTCATGCATTTCTATATTCATTCACTCATGCATTCATCCACTCATGCATTCACTCCCTGACTCATTCATCCACTCACGCATTCATTCACTCATGCATTCATCCACTCATGCATTCACTCCCTGACTCATTCATTCACTCATGCATTTCTATATTCATTCACTCAATGCATTCATTCACTCATGCATTCACTCCCTGACTCATTCATCCACTCATGCATTCATTCACTCATGCATTCATCCACTCATGCATTCACTCCCTGACTCATTCATTCACTCATGCATTTTTTTAATTGGCCCACTCATTCATGCACTCTCTCTCTCATGCATTAATTCATTCATTTGTGCATGTAGTCACACTTCTTTTGGTCATGCATTCATTTATTACTGCACTCACTCATACATGCACTCAATCCCTCCCTCATTCATTCATTAAGTGAGTGTGTGTTCTGAGTGTGTAACTGTGTGTCCACAGCTCCAGCAGAGTCTCTGGTGTCCATGATGAGTCCTGCAGAGCCGGAGCTCCTGCTGCTCCAGAGCCCAGTGTTTGAGTTCCAGCAGAACCAGGAGAACCAGCAGCCACAGCCGGCCCGCAGGAGGACAGGTAACACAGCTGCTGTATCATCATCATCTGTGTGTGCTGCACACGTGTTTCTGGTGATTCTGAGCTTCACACACTCTCTCTCTCTCTCACACACACTGGTGTTTGTGCAGGCGGGCTGGTGCTTCGCTCCTTTCTGGGCTTGGCTTTGAGTGATGTGAGTAATGTGGTGTGTCCAGCAGCGCGTCAGACGTCCAGCAGCGCAGGACACACACCACAGAGCTGCAGACGCCAGCGCCGAGCCGCCAGCGCAGTCAACTACAAAGAGCCCTCCATTAACACGTACGTCTCACACACACACACACAGATGAGTTCGAGCATAGCTCACTAACTTTAATGCCAGGAGTGTGTGTTTTTGTGTGGGTTACTTCACTTTTAGAATGCTGATCCTTTACTCATGTCATCCAAGATGTTCATTTCTTTCTCTCTTTAATCATGAAGAAACGTTAATGATGATGATTATTATTAATATTTTGATGAAGAAAATACGCAGGATTTTTCTGCATGATGGTTAAGGTGCAGTCGGTGATCTGCCTAAATGCTAACCGGTCAGCATATTATCTTTCAAACACAATCCCTCCCCTGTTGTCCAAAGCCACGCCTCCTGAAATCACGAACGCGCACCTTAAGGATAACAGAGACCCACTAGATCATGTTGTTCACCATTAAGAAACTTTACAGTACTTTATGATAATACAATTCCCAATCAACAACTGTATAACATCTAGCAGGTGTTCAATTATGTAGCAGCAGAACTCATCATCACTCTCACTCATGAATCTCACACTGTCCTAAAGCCACTACCGCTTGCTCAGTGTTTGGCCGGCGGTGTGCAGGAATCACACTCATTACTGAGCCATTCTAACACGCTGTTTCAGAGTGAATATTCAGAGTAGCGGTGAATACAGGGGGCGTCACATTGATCAAACATGACCCAATATGAATATGAAGGCATCTTGAGCTCAGTAAAGCAGGCTAGGCGTAAGTGCTGTTGTTAAACTGATTATAAATCTACATTATCTGCTGTGAAAGGACCTTATGAAACTGAAAATAGTCGCATGAAGCTTTCACTGGGAGATTTCAGAGGCACTTCTGTGTATATACCCATTCATAACAACCCAATCTACATCAGCTCTGCGTGACTGAAAGAGTTTACCACACAGAACATGACCTGTCTAACAGAAACACTTCCGCCGTGGTGTCCTCTATGGTGTTAACTAGTGTTGATTGAGCATTTGAAGTATTAAAACTTGAAGTATTTGTGTTCACGAGGTCTTCAGGTTTGTTCAAGCATCGTCCAAAGTGTTTGACTCCAAAAAAGCAGAAATCTATTTATTTTCCTTCTGATATTAACAGTGGCGTGCTCAGATCACATGATTGGTTCGTGCCTCAGCGTGTTCGGCCAAGCTCCTCTATCCAGGTGATGTCATGTAATTTGTGACAAACGCAGGAAGGTGATGTGACGCTCTCCACATGTAGTGAAACATGGGGAAATGTGTGTTTGCGTACTCCTGGATCTGTTCTTCATACGTGGATTACTCAGTTCGCTGGATGTGGTTGTTGATGATTTGACATGATCCAGGATCGTTTCGTTATTCAAAGCTGATCCGAGACTTGTTGTCATAGCAACAGTTCTGCTAGCTCAAACCTGTTCAGGAGCAGCTCATTTCATATAAACAGGATTAAATCAGCTCAGTTCAAGCAAAGGTAATACCGAACGTATTTACAGAAAGCTGATATCTTCTTACAGTAGTAGTCTATAGATTATATACACCTAGGAAAATAGTCAAATTATTTTAAAAAAGATTGTACTGTACATACATTAATAATAATTAATAATATTTCATATTAAATAAGGGCAAGGCAGTGGCGCAGTAGGTAGTGCTGTCGCCTCACAGCAAGAAGGTCGCTGGTTCGAACCTCGGCTCAGTTGGTGTTTCTGTGTGGAGTTTGCATGTTCTCCCTGCCTTCGCGTGGGTTTCCTCCAGGTGCTCTGGTTTCCCCCACAGTCCAAACACATGCGGTACAGGTGAATTGGGTAGGCTAAATTGTCCGTAGTGTATGAGTGTGTGTGTGTGAATGTGTGTGTGGATGTTTCCCAGAGATGGGTTGCAGCTGGAAGGGCATCCGCTGCATAAAAAACTTGCTGGATAAGTTGGCGGTTCATTCCGCTGTGGCGACCCCGGATTATTAAAGGGACTAAGCCGACAAGAAAATGAATGAATGAATGAATAATATTAAATAATTAATGTTTATATACATATGTGTTTAATAATACATTTAAATGAAACTTATGCAATCTGCACTCAGAAATAAACGTGCAAAAACGGCGTGGATCTCCACAAAGGGGATCAAAGAGAACATTTATTAATATGGACTCATTAGATACAAATGTGTGCGATTTTTAGGTCCCGACGCAGCTTCTGCATATTTCTATACGATAATGACCTGCACAATATTCCACTGTTTTTTGTTTGTTTGTTGTTCTATAATAATGTGTGCAGTCATGCTCATGTTGAGACGGTTAATATGCCGGAGATTTGATGCTTCGCATAAGTTGCAGACATTCCTTACACTGATTAAGAAACTAAAATAGACCTGGTCTACTACAGTAAAGACAATCTGCTGTAACTGTTAAACCAAATAAATTGCTAGAGACTCTCGACAGATGAAGGTGCAGCGCCTGCAGCCCTCAACACGTGGAGAGAGTTACTGTGTATCATATTGAACAAACCGTTCACCACAAATGTGATGTAATTTTGCTCACATGGATCATTGAATATTAATCAGATGATGTCATTACGCTGCTGTGCCGTCAGCCAATCACTGCATTGCTGATCATGTCTTATTATTTCTAGCTTAGTTTCTTCTGAGCTAATCTGAGTTCTGTTGTTCTCCATTCATTTATTCATCTACAACTGTATGTTCAGGTAAAGGCTTGATGCTGATTAGAACTTGAAGTGTTGATGAAGTCTTAAAATATTCAGAGAAGGTCTTTAAAAAGTCTTCAGAAGGTATTGAAATCACCTTTAGGCATATAGACTGTTTTCTTAAAGAAATGACAAATAAAAATACGTCTCGACAGATCTGCTGGCTCTGGATGCAGGTTTGAGAGGTTAAAACATGGCTCAGTTTAATTTCTCTCATTCCTCCTCTCGGGATTTATTGTTCTGTCAGACTGTTCTTCCTCATCTGGGAAGTCCACTGTATGGAGATAAACTGCTGTTACTGAATGTTCTGATGAGGAGGAGGAAGAGTACATCAGGATATTTCCATTCTGCAAGTGAAGCGATGCTTTAATGAGTCACTTTATTCAAATGATTCATTCAGAACAGATGATTCATTTACATGCTTTACATCGGTGTTGTGTGTCAGAATTATTGATTCTCCTTTTATGCCAGAAATCATTCAAATATTGTGATCATGCTTCATCAGAACATTTACATTAACTTCTGTGAATATAAAATCATTTTATCAGTCATGTTTAATTCTTCAGATCTCCATTTGGACTTTATTAAAGGTGTTTTTTTCTTTTTGCAGCATCGAGTTGCAAAATAACAGTAGCAGAGCTGCGTCTCAGACGAATAGTCTTATTGAATTGTTGTTCTGTGTTCAGGAAGCTGCGGCGCGGTGATAAATTCACAGACACTCGTTTCCTTCGCTCTCCAATCTTCAAGCAGAAATCTTCATCCCGCAGGAGCTCCTTCAAGAAGATGGAGATCTACAACGAGGCCTTCGTCGGCTGCAGATGAAACTTCTCTTCCTTCATCTCTCACTGCACAGCTCATCTTTGCATTACATTTTTAATCCATTTTACCTTGAAGATTTTTAAATAGTAAATAATTAGCGCTGTCAAATGGTCGACTGCATCCACATCAACATTTACAACATTTGGTATATGGTTTTGTGCAGTATAAAATGCTTGTATTTATATATAAATGTAAGTATTTTCTATACAGTGTGTGCATTATACACGTGTGCATAAATACATGCATGTGCAGGTTGTGTAAATGTAGTATGTGAAGAATCCTTTGGCAGCTCTAAATGACTCTAGTGCTTTTATGTCTTATGATTTTAGTTGTGACTATAATAAAGATTGTTTATATCAATGTTTTAACTCGTTACACATGATTGTGTTTAATTGGCTAATTTGTTTTTAATGGAGGTGAGACACTTCAGTAAAGCTGCGATCACACCAGTTTCCAACAGTATCTGGATGCAGCCTTTAAGATGCAAGCTGAGACTGCATCACTCAGCGATGCAATGTCAGACACAATGCACTCAAATGGAGCGAGTGACGTCACTGTGACAGGTAGGGGTGGGGTTAGGTGAGCGCATTAAAAAGCATTGGATGCAGCCCAGATTGCACTGCACCAGGTCTGCAGCCAGACCCCTCTCAGAGTTTGAGCATGTGAAATTCTGTCGTAAGGCGCTGCAAAATGGGGCGAGATTAAAAAAGATGATTAGACATTTAAAGCGCAAGTGATTGCTCCATGTATTAAATTTCTGTCCAGAGATTTCATATTTTGTTCCTAAATTGGTCTAAAAAGTGTAGTGATGCGATTTAGCAGGTCAGAGTTCACCAAGCTTGAACTTTGCATCGCAGCAACCTGCGAAACTTAACGCATGAACCTGCGTTTGCGGTCCGATGCATTCGCGAGTGTATAAATGGAAGTCTACGGGAGGAAAAGCCCAGTGTGAAGCAGCTAAAAGCCCTTTTTCCAGGTAACTTTTATAATGAACATGACTGCAGAGGAGCTCTGTTCTGATGTCCACATCTAATTCAATGTGCAAGAGATTGTTATGTGCTCTGAAAACATGTTAAATACTTTAATTGTTGTTTTTTTTTTTTCCATAAATACATGTTCATCTGAAGTGAACCACTCTTAAAACCAATAGCTATTAAAATAAGTGATCATTGCATAAGAAACTTCTTGAACCATTTACATTAGAGGTGCAATGATCTGACACTTTGATGAAAATGCGAAACCCTGCAGGACGAGGAAGTGACGATCATATTTGGATAAACCATGCCAACAGCAGACTGCAAAACAAACAGATGTGTGTCTGGCTACAATTCAACATGCTAAAACATTGAGATCAAGACTGGTTAAAGAAAGCTGTATTATTAAATGAAGGTTGCTTCTTGCACGCACATTTTACAGTTACAGCCTTTTACAGTTAACAGGTCATGCAAAATAAACAGATTTTACCAAAATGCAGACCAGTTTCTGTGTGTTTTATAGATTTGGAGAGTGAAATGGTTTTGTTTCCATCAAAATATAGATTTCTTACACATTTGTATGTTTTGTAACCGGAAGAGTAAATCAGTCTAATATATAAAAGGATGATATAGTAATGTGTGCACGTATCATTTGAATTCAAGTCTTTTCTGTTCTTTTTTCAGAAGAAATAATCCTAAAGTAAAAGCTCAGAACCAGTAAACACACCATAAACTAACATCTATAAAGTAAAGGTTCCACACTGAAGAAAGATCAGAGCAATGATCTGAAAATACACTGAGTTTAAGAGACGAGCAGAGTCTGCTTTACAGTTAAACTGGTTTATTGAGAGTTTATGCTTTCTTCTGAGCCGCAGCTTTCTGGAGCTTCTTCATCTCGTGTCTGATGATCTTATTCCTCTGCAGAGACAAACACAAACACAGCGTTAATCTTTTACTCAAAGCAGCATTAGTTTACAGTCGGGACATGTCCAGAACACCATATAGAGTTCAAGTCCTGACACTAAACACCAAGGATTCATTTATATATGTTAGTCTAATATATTCAACATCAGTGATGTGTGTTCACTGCATTTATTTACACTCCATTCACCACAATATAACTCCTCTATACTGCATGAAAAACATATAAAATCACTGAAGTCAAACATGTCCGGACAACTTAAACACCCAAATAATGCATCTTCAAAAGTGTTAAACGTAGATGAACAGTAAGACGACTCGAGCGATCAGACACAGGGTTCACAGCCACACTAACACAAGTACATGAGCCCAGAAATAACCTGTTCTCTAAAAGTCATGCAAAAGTATATTCAGACTAAAACTATTTTAATATTATGCAAAGCGCAGCAGTGTGTGTCCATGAAAGGTCATGCAAACTCTTGAGGGACAGTCGGAGAGTTCGTCTCCACACTACATCAAATCTGATGCTATCTGTAGATTATTCACTAGTGTAGTGAAATAAAACAACTCAACCAACAGTGATTTCAGGATTCATTAAAGAGAGTAAACGGCAGTAATTCAGTGCTGGCCTGTTTTATTTCTACATTTCAGATCAGATTAACTGAATGAGCATCATTTACTGTCCTCTACATCATTATTCAGATCCTCAATATAAACACACAGAAGCCCAACACTCAATCACTGACGCTACTGCCTAATTAGCAGGACATTGATGAAGCGAGTGGTTTATATAACGATAATCACTTTTCAAAGCTTAAACACGTCATTAGAACTCAAGAGTTGAAGGATTTCAGCACTGATGATCATGTTAGAGATGGAGAGAGAACGAGAGCTGAAAACACTGCACATGCTGAAAATCTTCATGCTATGACAAACTGAAGAGAAATAAAACCACACTTCATTAATAAATTGAAAAATACATGCTAACACTTTATTCTGATGGTGTATTGGAGTATTAGCAGACTGTCTGATCGATATCTGCTGATCTGCTCCTTCAACACACATTTACTGACTAGAAGACACTCTGCAAGTACCCGTCAACTAACCCTAACCCTAACAGTCGACTGATGATCTGATGAGAGTTAGCTGGCATGAAGATGCAGTGTAATCTCAATTCAACAAACAGACACTGCTGTTCACACTGCTGTACTTTATTTCAGTCCTCACACACACTCACTCACTCACTCACTCACACACACACACACACACACACACTCTTACACACACTCACCATTTTCTTGGCCTTCGACACCTTGTAGCGATCAAAGTCAGACATTGCAGCTCTCTGACGGAAGAAAAGAGATAATTAAGTTTAATAACAGTTGTGTATTTTAATAATGCAGCAGTGAACATCAACTATGATTAATAAATGATGACATTTTATTAACTTTATTGTGTGAGCATGTAATATTTCCACTAATAAAAATACAAACACCACTAATATAAGTTAATAAAGTTATTATTATTTTATTACTTTCAATACTGTCTGATATTGTAATCAATGTAGATGAAGAGAGCAGACGTGCGCCAGGACAAAGATAAGTGTTTGAAATGGAGAGTTAGGGTGTGATCACAGCGAACGCTCTTCACATTGTGAAAACATGAGGAGCAACACACTATGCATTATACAGAGAAACATTCACAATATTATAGCAGTGAACAGGTCAGGCTGTATCATTGACTTCAGCTCTGAACACTGGACCGACACTCTCTGTTCAGCAGAACGTCTCAGTCACACACAGTCTACAGAGATTACACTTCATGCACCAGCTCAATCACTCATCCTTTCATTAATGTGAGGATTAAACAATGTTTAGCGGAGAGAAAACTCTGAAGATCTGCAATCTGAGGCGTACAGAACCAGCGGAATATTATATCTAAATATGAAATGTCTAAACACTGACAAAACACTCTTCAAAAGGAGAGTTTAATGTTAAAATACCTACAAAATATCATAACCTGCTGCTTCTGGCCGAAAACAAAACACTTTTATATACACATGGAATAATGTGTGTCTGCTGCCAAATACAGCCAAAATAAGGTGTGTGTGTGTGTGTGTGTGTGTGTTCCAGGTCACATATACTGTTCCTCACTCCATAAAGAGCTCAAATAATGCAGAGAAAAATCGCATCATTAAACACACACGCGCACACACACACACACACACACACACACACACACACACGGGGCATTTACAGTAAAAGTGTGTGTTTTACATATAGGATGTCGTCACAATACTGCAGCTAAAACACTCTGAAAAACACCATCAGCTGCTTTACATGTTCCATTTCCTGTGCGTGTGAATCTGCATGTGTGTGTGTGTGAGAGAAAATCTGCATAGGTTTGTGTGAGAATCTGCTCATGTAGGTGTGTGTGTGTGTGTGTGTGAATCTGCTCATGTAGGTGTGTGTGTGTGTGTGTGAGAATCTGCTCATGTAGGTGTGTGTGTGTGTGTGTGTGTGTGAATCTGCTCATGTAGGTGTGTGTGTGTGTGTGAATCTGCTCATGTAGGTGTGTGTGTGTGTGTGTGAATCTGCTCATGTAAGTGTGTGTGTTTACCTTCTTCCTGGCCTCGATCTTCTTGGCCCAGCTGCTCTCCTCCCACTTCTTGCTGATCTCAGCCTTTTCCCAGGCGCGTCGCACGTACTTCTGACGGGCACTGAACACACACACACACACACAGATAATCAAATTTCACATATTTGACATTAGTGGAGGCTTGTCTGAAGAGAGATCCTGAAGAGTGCATGCTGAAGAGCTGAATGGTGTAGAGCAGGGGTGTCTAAACTCAGTCCTGGAGGGCCGGTGTCCTGCAGAGTTTACTATCAACCCCAATCAGACACACCTGGGCTAGCTAATACAGCTCTTACTAGGCTTTCTAGAAACATCCGTGCAGGTGTGTTGAGGCAAGCTGGAGCTGCAGGACACCGGCCCTCCAGGACTGAGTTTGGACATCCCTGATAAGACAGAAGATAAAGCAGCTCTTCACGGAGGACACACATCAGCTCTGTACATCACCCACACCTCAACATACACAAATAACCTCAAATCATGTCTGAAATTAAAGAAAGAACACTGATCTCCAGTGAAGCAGGATAGATTGTGACCTGTGAGGGACTTTAATGACGTAATCTGTGAGCTGCAGACACTTGAAGGGCAGCGCCTGACGCTTCACTCCAGTGCACGGTCCGTCTACCAGAGCCTGAAACACACAACACACACATTATTCTTCATATTCACCATCATCATCATCATAATCATAATCATCATTATTATTATTAATAATATTACTACACAACTGAAGACGGGCTTTATTGGAGAACACACTTTCTAATTTGAGCTGATCGATGTCAACGCATGTGTGTTAGAAAGCATAAGATTATTTATGTCTTATTTTCATGCACTAGATTGAATAAATGCATTTTTATGATCTATTAACTACTTAAATATAAATATTAAGAGACAAAAAACAGTAGTAGACACTTGTAGTAATGATTAATAAGTAGCAGGATTGTTTAACAGTGACGATACAGTATAATATTGCCACATGAAACTAAAATCAAGAAGAAAACAACATTTACAATGCAGATCCTATTAGTTTCTCTTATTTGATAAATAAAGCAAGTCATATAATAAAGACTAAGATAAATATAAAAATATAAATAAATAAAATTCACAAAATATATTCAAAGTTAAACATGATTTTTCAGTTTAATGTTTGATAAATGATTTAAGATTCTCCCTGGTGGTGCCTTTAAAAATGTCCAGAAGTACTCTCCTTATAAATGTTCCCTAATTGTATTCAAACTTCCACATTCCAGCAGAATATGTTTGACAGTAAGAGCAGCCTGGCAGGAATTACATGTAGGTGGGTCTTCATTATTGAGTAGATACCAATAAGTCAACCTAGAATGCTCAATTCCACATCTAGTATAGACAGTCTGATCATGTCTGCTCTCGAAATTATAATATACCAAGTGTCATTTATTTTCAGGCCAATTTCCTGCAATAAATAAAAACAGGATTTATATATTTATGTATGGTAACGCTTTATAACAAGGTTACGATAGTAAATATATTTACTAACATGAACAGTATTATATACAGTATTTCTTCATGTTAATTAATGAAAATACAGTCCTTCATTGTTAGTTCATGTTAACTCTGAGTGCATTGTGATCATACATATATAGTGCATAGTGTTACTGATGTGAACAGACATGCATTAGTGCCAATAACACATTAGTAAATGTTGAACTAAGATTGTAGGAGTATAATCAGTAAACGCATTAACAAAAATGAAAGCGTATTGTAAAGTGACCACATACATTTTCTTAAGTAAATAAACCCAACAATAGACTAAAAGACCTGTGCAAATATGCAAATTTCTGCTCTCACAAACCCTGAGGCTCTAGTTAAGGCGAGGAGAGTTTATGTCTATAGCACATTTCACACACAGTGGCAATTCAAAGTGCTTCACATAAACAAGAAAAATAAAATCAAATAATAAAAATTATTAAAAAAACAGATCAAATGTGATGTAAAAGAACGAAAAAGAAGATAAGAACAGAAGTACGAGTTAGTGACGTGAGTATCATATACAGTGCATTAGGGTCAGTCTGTGCTGGACTCACCCTGTTCTGGTCGATCACGTCCACGATGGCCACCAGTTTCCCCTCATGAGGACCGAAAGCGATGAAGGCCACGCGGCCGATCTCCACGAAACGCTTGAACACCTGAAACATACCGCACATGCGTTAGAGAGATCACACATGCATTATGGGATATGTCACGCTCAATCAGAAATCATCAATTCTGTGCAGATAGAAATAGGCATCTGGTGAAACAGTATTCATATAATATTACAGAGAAACGTTCGCACAATAATAGATTACTGCAATGTCAGATTTCTCCAACATCCTGCAGCCCTGCTTACAATCAGCAAAACATGGAGTCTTTAAAAGGTGTTAAATGGTATTGCAATAAACTTGTAACTTTTAATTAAACAACATTCACATTTATACAGTAATGTAAAGTGGTTATTCCGCTTTCGGTGAGTGTACATACATACTGACAATCTAAAAATCTGAAGGTTAAATTAGAAATAAGAGAAAATCAACTTAAGAATCATCTAACTTAAGCTCCACATTACAAATAAACATACAGTGGATTTACTTACAGTAGGAAATGTACTAAATATCTTGATAAAAACAATATTTAATAGATCTGTCACTAGTATTGGAGGGGGGGGGGGGGTGCTTTAGTGCCACTCACAGCAGTAAGAGTTGTTAAATCAGGAGTATTACCGAGCAGACATGGAGCTTGTGGACAGTGGGAAACTTACATGATCAGAATATTTTTTGCATAAACGAATTTTTCATATCCAGTGCATTTCTGGCGATTCCAAAAGTCACTTATATGCCATAGTTGTTATATTTATTGGAAAAGCCGACTATTTTCCCGTCAGTGGCGATATTCCTCAATATAGTGAAGGGTGTTCAGGCGAGTGTATCAGCGAGCATTAGCAGTCACATTAATAACACATTATTATGAGAATATCTTCATTCTCTTGACACTAGCAGACGCATTTATCAGATCTGAGCTGGTCAGACATGTTGAAGAGTGTTAGCATGCCGTCTGTCGGAGATCTGCTAACGGCTAATGCTAAATATTAAGTTCGGATCAGAATAATAGCCGCATATCTCACACGCGGTGTCTGCTCTTCGCTCTTGACCTGCAGTGTGGTGTAAATCTACAGCTTGTTGTTTAGTGTGTGTTCTGTGTGTGTGAGGCCTGTGTTCCCTCATCCACCACGTTGTTCAGACTCGGACGCTTAATTCTCCTCGATCGCGCTAAACGCGTCTTCAACACTCCACAAACAGCACACCTCTCCTCATTAACGCATTAAAACACCCTCCACGCGCTTTTTTCCATTGTAAACTCTTTACAAACATCATATTTGTCTAAACTTTGGTCTCTGCGTCGCCGAGTTCACTCACCATGATGGCAGACCGGGGTAGAAAAAGAACGAGGGCACTTCCGCTCTGGAGTGAAGAGCCTTCCGTTTCAGCGCTGCGCATGCGCGACCATCATACACTTAATAAAGCAGCGGTTTATTATACAGAACATATATATCGTGCTTATACTGTCATGACTTACAATTGCTTTTTATTTTTGTATTATTGCAAAGAATAACCCCAAGCGAATGCCCGAACAGAGCCAGAGACTGAGATCACGTGATCATTTGAATCAGTTTAAAACTGTGAAAGCAAAATAAAGTGCCACACACACGTTTTAAGGTTTTTTTGGCATTTATGTAATCAGATGTAGCGATTAGATATATGATTGATATAAAAACAGTATAATTAACATGTCTCCTTTTACTCGTTTCGATAGT
>NC_141039.2:50892500-50922500 GCF_052040795.2 Danio rerio
GATCCGGACTCTGGTCTTCAATGGGGAGGGGCTGAGGGGGGCGGGGTCAGCAGGGGAGGGGCCGGCGCTGGTGCTCCTGCATGGGTTCGGGGCCGCTGTGGGGCTGTGGGTGCTGAACCTGCAGGCTCTGGCGCAGGCTGGCCGGCCGGTGTTGGCTCTGGATCTGCTGGGTTTCGGGCGCAGCAGCCGGCCGGTGTTCAGCACTGACCCTCAGCAGGCGGAGCAGCAGCAGGTGGAGGCGCTGGAGCACTGGAGGAGCCAGCAGAGGGTGGAGAGCATGATCCTGCTGGGACACCATCTGGGAGCGTACATATCCGCTGCGTACGCACTCGCTTACCCACAGCGGTCAGTGTGTGTGTGTGTGTGTGTGTGTGTGTGTGTGTGTGTGTGTGTGTGTGTGTGTGTGTGTGTGTGGGTGTGTTTGTGTGTGTGTGTGTGTGTGTGTGTGTGTGAACACAAGATTATTCTGCTTACCTCATTGGTAGATTAACAATCAGTCTGCTGTATGACTGCTTTATGAATGCTCTATGCCTGCTGTATGAATGCTTTATGAATGCTCTATGTCAGCTGTATGAATGCTCTATGCCTGCTGTATGACTGCTTTATGAATGCTCTATGCCTGCTGTATGAATGCTTTATGAATGCTCTATGCCTGCTGTATGAATGCTTTATGAATGCTCTATGTCAGCTGTATGAATGCTCTATGCCTGCTGTATGACTGCTTTATGAATGCTCTATGCCTGCTGTATGAATGCTTTATGAATGCTCTATGCCTGCTGTATGAATGCTTTATGAATGCTCTATGTCAGCTGTATGAATGCTCTATGCCTGCTGTATGACTGCTTTATGAATGCTCTATGCCTGCTGTATGAATGCTTTATGAATGCTCTATGTCAGCTGTATGAATGCTCTATGCCTGCTGTATGAATGCTTTATGAATGCTCTATGCCTGCTGTATGAATGCTTTATGAATGCTCTATGTCAGCTGTATGAATGCTCTATGCCTGCTGTATGAATGCTTTATGAATGCTCTATGTCTGCTGTATGAATGCTTTATGAATGCTCTATGTCTGCTGTATGAATGCTCTGTGTCTACTCTAGGTCTGCTGTGTGAATGCTTTATGAATGCTCTATGCCTGTTGTATAAATGCTAAATAAATTTTCTATGTCTGCTGAATGAATGCTGTATGTCTACTGTATGAATGCTTTATGAATGCTCTATGCCTGCTGTATGAATGCTTTATGAATGCTCTTTGTCTGCTGTATGAATGCTCTGTGTCTACTCTAGGTCTGCTGTGTGGATGCTTTATGAATGCTCTATGCCTGTTGTATGAATGCTTTATGAATGCTCTATGCCTGCTGTATGAATGCTTTATGAATGCTCTTTGTCTGCTGTATGAATGCTCTGTGTCTGCTCTAGGTCTGCTGTGTGAATGCTTTATGAATGCTCTATGCCTGCTGTATGACTGCTTTATTAATGCTTTATGCCTGCTGTATGAATGCTTTATGGATGCTCTATGACTGCTGTATGAATGCTCTGTGTCTACTCTAGGTCTGCTGTGTGGATGCTTTATGAATGCTCTATGCCTGTTGTATGAATGCTAAATGAATTTTCTATGTCTGCTGAATGAATGCTGTATGTCTACTGTATGAATGCTTTATGAATGCATTATGCCTGCTGTATGAATGCTTTATGAATGCTCAATGCCTGCTGTATGAATGCTTTATGAATGCTCTATGTCTGCTGTATGAATGCTCTGTGTCTGCTCTAGGTCTGCTGTGTGAATGCTTTATTAATGCTTTATGCCTGCTGTATGAATGCTTTATGAATGCTCTATGTCTGCTGTATGATTGCTCTGGGTCTGCTTTATGAATGCTGTATGAATGCTGTATGTCTGTTTGCTCAGAGTGAAGCACCTGATTCTGGTGGAGCCGTGGGGTTTCTCCGCCAGACCCAGTGCCCCGGAGCGCTGGGTTCCCTTCTGGATTAAAGTGTTCGGAGCTGCTATGAATCCGTTCAACCCTCTGGCTCTGCTGCGGCTTGCGGGACCCCTGGGTGAGAAACAGACCCAACATCTGTCAATCATTACCCGACACTGACATCAAGCTCAAATACTCAGATGAGGTGTAACATGCACTGTTGTTCATTGCAGTAATAAGTCTGCGTGGTCTGGAAGTTGTGGAGGATTTCAGTATGTTGATGTACTTACAACAGAATCTGAATATTGAGTAGGGGGCGGGGCTTCCTTTTTGCGCATCATTCCCTCACAGCAAACTAACGGTAAATGAATGACCATGCTGCGAGTGTTAAAGTGAGCTGTTTGTGGTGCAGGTCCTCTGCTGCTGCAGCTGCTGCGCTCAGACTTCAAGCAGAAATACTCTGCTCTGTTCTCTGACAACACTGTGCCGGACTACATTTACCACATCAACACACAGACGGCCAGGTACAGCTCAACTCTCCCATCCAGCAGACGCAGACGCAGTGTTCATAGGCATTCACAGGTGTTCATAGATGTCCACAGATGTTCATAGGTGTTCATAGATGTTCATATGTGTACATGGATGTTCATAGATGTTCACAGGTGTTCATAGATGTTCATAGGTGTTCACATGTGTTCATAGATGTTCATAGATGTTCACAGGTGTTCATAGATGTTCATAGATGTTCACAGGTGTTCATAGATGTTCATAGGTGTTCACAGGTGTTCATAGATGTTCATAGGTGTTCACATGTGTTCATAGATGTTCATAGATGTTCACAGGTGTTCAAAGATGTTCATAGATGTTCACATGTCTTCATAGATGTTCACAGGTGTTCATAGATGTTCATAGATGTTCATAGATGTTCATAGATGTTCACAGGTGTTCATAGATGTTCATAGATGTTCATAGATGTTCACAGGTGTTCATAGATGTTCACAGGTGTTCATAGATGTTCACAGGTGTTCATATATGTTCATAGATGTTCACAGGTGTTCATAGATGTTTATAGATGTTCACAGGTGTTCAAAGATGTTCATAGATGTTCACATGTCTTCATAGATGTTCACAGGTGTTCATAGATGTTCATAGATGTTCACAGGTGTTCAAAGATGTTCATAGATGTTCACATGTCTTCATAGATGTTCACAGGTGTTCATAGATGTTCATAGATGTTCACAGGTGTTCATAGATGTTCATAGATGTTCATAGATGTTCATAGATGTTCACAGGTGTTCATAGATGTTCACAGGTGTTCATATATGTTCATAGATGTTCACAGGTGTTCATAGGTGTTCATAGATGTTCACAGGTGTTCATAGATGTTCACAGGTGTTCATAGATGTTCACAGGTGTTCATAGATGTTCATAGATGTTCACAGGTGTTCATAGATGTTCATAGATGTTCACAGGTGTTCATAGGTGTTCATAGATGTTCACAGGTGTTCATAGATGTTCACAGGTGTTCATAGATGTTCACAGGTGTTCATAGATGTTCACAGGTGTTCATAGATGTTCACAGGTGTTCATAGATGTTCATAGATGTTCACAGGTGTTCATAGATTTTCATAGGTGTTCACAGGTGTTCATAGATGTTCATAGATGTTCACAGGTGTTCATAGATGTTCATAGATGTTCACTTGTCTTCATAGATGTTCACATGTCTTCATAGATGTTCACAGGTGTACATGGATGTTCATAGATGCTCACATGTCTTCATAGATGTTCACAGATGTTCACAGGTGTTCATAAGTGTTCACAGGTGTTCTCAGATGTCCTGTGCTGTATGTGTGCAGTGGAGAGGTGGGCTTTAAGAACATGACAGTCCCATACGGGTGGCCCCAGCACCCCCTGCTCGAGCGAATGGATAAGATCAGCCCGTCTCTGCCCATCAGCTTCATCTACGGCTCTCGCTCCTGCATTGACGGACAATCAGGAAGAATCCTGCAGGAAATGCGGCCCGGATCACACACTGAAGTCATAGTGAGTGTCTGCATGACCGGCCATGACTGGGTTAAACTGAACTCAAGTTAACTTAATCAGCCCAGAATTGGGTTAATCCAAATAAGCATTTCTAGAGTGTTGCTAAAGCTGTACACAATTCATTCCAGAGTGGAGTATTGATGTAGGGTTGTGGCTTCATCTCATATATTATCTGACTGATCTCTACTGTTGACATGAAACTCTTCAGCAAACCGTGTGAATGATGAAACCTCTGTGTGTGTGTGTGTGTGTGTGTGTGTGTGTGTGTGTGTGTGTGTGTGTGTGTGTGTGTGTGTGTGTGTGTGTGTGTGTGTGTGTGTGTGTGTGTGTGTGTGTGTGTGTGTGTGTGTGTGTGTGTGTGTGTGTGTGTGTGTGTGTGTGTGTGTGTGTGTGTGTGTGTGTGTGTGTGTGTGTGTGTGTGCTCCTGCAGGTGATTCAGGGCGCTGGTCATTACGTGTTCGCTGACCAGCCGGAGGACTTCAACCGGGCTGTGCTGGAGATCTGCAACTCTGTCAAACACACAGAGCCACAGAACAACTGAGACACACACACAAGCGCACACACACATACACACACACACACACACACACACACACACACACAGCAGGAGCTCTCCTCATGACCTCTGCCACTATTTCAACATCATTTCACTCATTTTGAAATATGAAATATATCTGAAACACAGTACTTGGATTATATTGGCTCACACTTATAGTAAACACTGTAGTGTTTTTGAGCAGTACTATAGTAAAGCACTTGAATCAATCTGCTGTGGTGATTCTACAGTTGCTATGGTAACACATCAGCTGAAGTAATTGATCTGTTGTGGTGATTCAGTTGCTATGGTAACAAAGTATTTGATCTTTGAGTTAATTCTACAGTTGCTATGGTAATATAAGAACTAATATAAACAAATGAGCGTACACGTAGTTTTCTACAACTAGAGGGTATATTCTACTACAGTACACCACAGTTTACTGTAGTAAAAGCCCAGTACACTGCAGTATTTATACGTTTACCAATTTCATTAACATTGCATTCATTAACAAAGAGTTGTAGGGATACTATAATATATACAGTGATATATATATGGATCAAAAACACTATAAATGACTACAGTATTTCACATGCGGGAGCTTACAGAAATGCAGAGTTTGGAGCCAGCAGTGCTCGGTGTGTCCGCTGGGTGGAGCAGCCTACAGGCCGCGCATGCGCAGATTCCCTGTCTCTCTCAGCTCCATGCAGATGTAATTTAGGTTGAGACGTGTCAGTCTGAGTTCTGGAGTTGTGCAGTTTTCTTCTGTCAGGCTCGTTGGTCTAGGGGTATGATTCTCGCTTAGGGTGCGAGAGGTCCCGGGTTCAAATCCCGGACGAGCCCGAACCTTTTCAACACTTTACTCACCACAATCACACAGTAACAGTGCTAACTGTACTGTACTACACTGATCAGGGGAAATATAACTAATCCTGAAACTACTTTAACAACTTCACAGAAGTAGTGATGTACTATTAATAATGTAGAAATACTGAATCATAATAAGAGAAAATGATCTGATGCTGACAGCATTTCAACCCAGAGTGAAACATTATCCTGTATTACTAACTGGAAGCATTGATTAATTCACTGAATTACTGCCAAACCCTGTTGACATTAAAACTTCTTCCATTGGTTCACTTTGCACTGCAAAAATGCTTTTCTTGCTGAGTTTTAGTCTTGTTTCCAGTCCAAAATATCTAAAATACTAAAATCAGTCCGCATTTTCTAGACAAGAAAAACATCTATAGGCTTGTTTTCAGTAATAATGAGTCAAAATAAAGAGAGTTTCTCATTAAAACAAGCAAAACTGAAGTAAGCAGAATAATCTTGCGTCATAAAGAAAACAAGATCTTTTCTCTTACCCTTTTCTCTTTTCTTTACCTTTTTAGGGAAAAACTCTCTTCTAAATGATCATTTCTGAAAACAAGATCATATGTTTGGCTTGTCCATGAAATGCTGCAGATAAATTAAACTAAGATAAGCCTGTGCTGCAGTGTTTGAGCAGTGTACAGAAAACAGTGACAGTATTTGTCAATGTGTTTCAGTGTAGTAAGATCAGATTAAGATCTTCAGCAGCTCAGAGCTGTTTCATGATGATGATGAATGTGCAGAATCTCCTTATCTCCAGCAGCAGAGTCCTGCAGTTCCCCAAAACACCACTGACTCAACTCTTCACAGCTCTTACTTCAGAAGGTCTCGGTCAACTTGCTGGGTTATTGGAGATAATGACTGTGATGCAATTCACCAATTCCAGAAGAGAGCTGATCAATTGTGATTTGAGTTTACTGGTGTCTGTGGAAAAGTACAACAATCACTTTGACATTAAAAGACTCTTTAAGAATCACAGGTTTGTCTCGACTCTGAAATCTTCATTCTTCATCACAGTTCTTCTTCATTTCACACACAATCAGATTTAATACACTCACTCTTTAACGTACTTTAATAAGTACAGCGAGTGTTTAATGAGTATGATCTGAATGATGAACATTATTTCACTCATATTTCGACATTAATGTTGTCACTAAAGCTTTAAAGCACAAAGTCGAGCCCGCAGGCCAAAGTTTTACCATCTGAGAATGATGCGGATGGTTTAGGGATTATCAGTTCAAATGTAATGTA
Organism: Danio rerio; assembly: GCF_052040795.2. NCBI lineage: Eukaryota > Metazoa > Chordata > Actinopteri > Cypriniformes > Danionidae > Danio > Danio rerio. The sequence goes on from NC_141039.2 coordinate 50,899,120, forward strand.
ACCCTTTGTTTGTTTGTTAAAAGCTAACCTAAATTAAATGCTTCAATTAAATGGAGCAAATTATTCAGATTTTGTTTAAATGTACAGACTGTCACCTGACAATGACTGGATTTGATCACCAAAGTCTTTGCAGTCAGACTCATCTTGACAAATGAATTCAGCATTGAACTCCAGTGTTATTTTAAACGTTATACTCAGGGTTCATCCACACTTTTACTACTATAATTCAATGACTTGATTACCAAAGTCTTTGCAGTCAGATTAGTCTTGATGTAACCCTGCTGGTCCAACAACACCCAACTCACTCCAAGCTGGTATCGAGCCAGCAACTTTCCGTATGGTTAGTCAGTTGCTCTACCAAGTAGGCTAAAGACCACAAACTGTACCGTTTGTCGCTAGAGCAGCTTTAGAGGTCAGAGGAGTGAGGTTTACATGCACAGCTCTTATAGCTGGCCTCAGTTACATGAATTCAGCATTGAACTCCACAGTGTTATTGTAAACATTATACTCAGGGTTCATACACATTTTTATTTCTATAATTCCATGACTTTTCCAAAACTTTAAGGTAAATATTGATGATCTTGTTTCGTTTCATGTATGTGCACGTGATAAATAAGAAAAAAATGCATGTTCAGATTACAGCATATCAAAAACCATGACAATCCATGAAGTTAATATTTATTTATTTTTATCTGTAAAATAGTTTTTAAAAAGTATTTTCCTGAAAATTGTATAATGTTGGCTTGTGTTTTCATTAGACTTAAGATTAGTGCTAATTAGCCTTTAGCACTGACAGTATCTTCTCACTGCAGTTAGAGATGGTTTCTGGACACACACTCAACATGCATCGAGTTACAGCGGCAGCAAGAAGGAGAGCGAAGCTAAAACTGCTATTGCTCTTTTAAGCTATTGCTTTATTCATCTATTTTATTTATTTCAAGTTTACCCATCAAACATAGTGTCATAAGTATAAGTCAAGTTCATCTCGAATATATTCAAGTACACAGATCACTGTTAAACAAATTCTCATGACTCTTACAAAACATTTTGGGTTTATTTGTTTATTTGTCCAGGCCTGGAAAATGCTTTTTCCAAATTTCATGACTTTTCCAGGTTTTCCCGAACCGTATGAACCCTGCATATACTGCATTAGATATTACAATGTAAAGTAATATTTCATTTTTTTTTAAATATTAAAAATATTTAATGATAATTTACTTAAATAAATATATCTGGAAATTAGCCGTGGCAACTTTAATGTAATATAGTTTGGTTTATTTACCTTTAGCCCATGGCTCACATTGATATTTGGTTTTTGGCCCTTCAAACAAAAAGGTTTGGGCAGCCCTGCTTTAAAGAAACGCTTACAGTTAAAAGCAGAAGTGTACATCACTGAATAAAAGCCACATCACCACTTTTATAAAGTCAGCTGTTCATGTGACTAAACTGTTTCTCTTGAAGGTAAGTCAGGATGATCATGTGTTTCTGTTCTGCTCAACAGCAGAATAATGAGAGAGAGAAATTTGAGGAATTGTTATAACTCTTGTTGAAAGTCAAGTTTACACACAATAAGATTATTCTGCCTCTGTAAAGCTCAGATGATGATGTCAGGGTTTTGGAGGTTTCTGATTGGCTGATTGACAACATTTGAGTTAATGTGAGGCACAACTGTAGAATAGTGTTGCAGGAAAAGCTCAAACACAACATGGGAAAATCAACAAGCCAGAATCAACAGCAAAGCCAGATTACCATTAGCTGAACGACACTGGGGAAAGACTAATGTGTGGAGAGATGTCCAGATTGAACTGTTTGGCCATAATGAGCAGTGTTACATCTGGAGGACAAACAGGAAAGCGCACAAGCCTAGAACACCATCCCAACTGTGCAGTATGGGGGCGGCAGCGTCATGTTGTGGGGCTGTTTTGCTGCAGGAGGGACTGGTCCACTTCACAGCATAGATGGCATCATGAAGACAGAACATTATGGAGAAATACTGAAGCAACATCTCAACACATCAGCCAGGACATTACAACTTGCCCACAAATGGGTCTTCCAGACAGACCATGACCCTAAACACACTGCCAAATCTGTTCAAATGTGCTTTAAGGACAACAGAGTGAATGTTTTGGAGTGGCCATCACAAAGCCCTGACCTCAATCCTATAGAGAATGTGTGGGCAGAGTTGAAAAAGCTTGTGCGAGCAAGACAGCCCACAAATCTGACTCAGTTACAGCAATTCTGCAGGAGGAATGGGCCAAAACTCCTGCAAACTACTGTGAGAAGCTTGTGAAGGAGACCCAAAACATCTGACCAAAGTTATACAGTTTAAAAGCAAAACTAAAAACATACCATGGAAATGTGTGTAAACTTCTGACTGTCTAGAAATAAATAAAATATTCTCCTTTTATTCTGGCATTTAGAAAATGTAAATCATTTAGGTAATCCTGACAGACCTGAAATAGTGAACATTTAGTGTCATTTACCATCAGACATTTAAAAATGGTTATGTTCATTTATGTTGGAGTGTATGTAGACTTCTGCTTTCAACTGTGAGTATATACTTGTATTTTCTGTGTTATGTTTGACCCCTAGTCACCATATATCAATAAGCAGCTCTATAAAGAATGTTTAAGAACTCACATTCCCTGTCGAGGAGACGAGGACAGGAGTTCATATTGAGTAAGATGCTTGATTAATGCAGGCTCTATCTCACGCTCATTACAGCAGCAGTGTTCAGTAAAGCTGTGTAGAGAGGTGTAGTCATGAATGAAGCTTGCACTGAAACAGCTCTCAGACACTCATCTTTATTACAACATTAGCAGAAACTGGAAGATTCGAGCCAAACTGAGTCTGCTGTGTATTCCTGTTTCTGTGATCCGCTTCAGCTCAGTCCTCAGTCTGACAAAGAGATCAGAACATCATTACAGCAAAACACACACACACACACACAGTTTGTCAGTGTCCTCTCTCACCTGTGAACACCTGCACTTCACACAGAGTGAGGTAAACGTTTACACCAGGCAGTACAATGTTGAGGAATCTGCCCTGAACCGGCTGGAACTCAAACGTCTCGGTGTTTCCAGCTGGAATGTGCTCGACAGTCGCAACTCTGCGCACACACACACACACACACACACACACACACACACACACACACACACACACACACACACAGAGCAGGAGAAACAGCAGTGATCGTGATTGTAGAGGGCAAATAAGCAGGAACCTGAGGTCTGGACGTCTTCATCTGTGTGTGCAGTGTGTGAGACTCACAGGTGGTTGCTGTTTCCGTTGTTCTCCAGGCTGTTCCCGATGCGGATCTCAGCTCCGTTTAACCTCTCCTCACAGCAGTCTCCTCTGTTGGTGATGCTGACACGGCGGATGCTGAACACTCTCCCTAGATCCACCCTCCACCACGGGTTGGTTTCCCCCAGAGTGTGTGAACAGGAGCCCTCCTGATACTCAGACTCAGTGCTTCCGTCCACAGCGTTCCCTGCGTCACCATCATGAGGCCAAGTGGAGGACTGAATGGCGGCGGCTCCAGCGGCAATATTCTTTGATGGACCTGCTACATTAGAACACACACACACACACACACACACACACACACACACACACACACACACACACACACACACACACACACACACACACACACACACACACACACACACACACTAATGCTATAGACTAGCTGTAGGAATATTACACAGGCCAAATACAAGCCGCCACATTCAGTGATGTTACATTCATGACTAATTACAAATCCTTTTCATGACTTAAAAATTGCATTTAAAAGGCTTTTTTCAATATAATTACTGTTTAAAAGGTCACTTAATTATTAAATACATTATGTAGCTACCCGCTGGTTATTAAAACAGTTCACAATACCAAATACTAATGTCCATCATACGTTTTATTTATTGAACATTCTGAAAACTAAAAGATAAACAAATAAACAAACCAAATGTTTCACACAAACACAATCAAAAGGACCTCAAATAAACAAATAATATATAAAACAATGTTTAGTTTGCCGTGTTGGCCTGATAACCAGCTGTAGAATAAACTGGAGCATTTAACAGGTGCTTGCATTGAGATCTCACTATGCTGAGTGACCATACAAACTCTCACAGGTTAAATCAATCAAAGAGAATCATGTGACCTCCCACTCAAGCCAACCGGAAACAACGAAATTAGTAACATAAACACATACCAATAAACATTTAAATAATGAAATACAAAACAATAAACAAAAAATACAAGCTGACCAATCAGCGTCAGCTACACATTATTTAATCATGTAAAACTATTTGAATCGGCTATAAACCTCAACACAAACAACAGAAATTAAACTTTTAATTCTTTTCATTGGAATCAATCATGCATGGCCTTTATTTCCCAGTACTGGGTTGCAGCTGGAAGGGCATCTACTGTGTAAAATATTATATGCTGGAATAGTTGGCGGTTCATTCCACTGTGGCAACCCCTGATGAATAAAGGGATTAAACTGAAAGAAAATGAATGAATGGCCTTTAGCTTTATTAAAGAAATTAAAAACGTTTAACTAATGTAAGCCCCTCTGAGAGACCCTGGCTAAACTTACAATCTATTCACAAAACAATATGCAAATTCTCTTAAATGATAGATTAAATATCAAGGTTTTATACTGCATTACATTTACATTTATTACAAATTAAACATTTTATCAACACTGCATCCGGAAAGTACTGACAGCACTTCAGTTTCTCCACATGTGTTTATGTTACAGTCTTATTCCACAATGGAGTAAATTGATTTCCTCAACATTCTACACACAATCCCCCATAATGACCATGTGGTGAAAGAGTTTTTGAACTTGTTGCAGATTTATTAAGAATAAAACATCTGTAAAATCAGATGTACATCAGTATTCCTTTGCTCAACACTCTGTTAATGCCCCTTTGGCAGCTATTACATCCTCGAGTCTTTCTGAATATGATGCACGAGCTCTGCACACCTGTCTTTGGGGATTTCTGCTCTTTGCAGGTTCTCTCAAGCTCTATCAGGTTGGATGGGAAGTGACGGTGTACAGCCATTTTCAGATCTCTCCAGAGATGTTCAATAGGATTTAGGTCTGGGCTCTGGCTGAGCCACTCAAGGACATTCCCAGAGTTGTTGCTGTGCCGCTCCATTGATATTTTGGTAGTGTGCTTTGGGTCATTGTCCTGCTGTGCTAATTGGGACTTTCAGAGCAGCAGAAATGTTTCTGTCACCTTCCCCAGCCTTGTGCCTCCAGACAATCCTGTCTCAGAGCTCTACTGACAGTTCCTTTGACTTCATGCTTGGTTTGTGCTTTGTCATGCACTGTCGACCCTGGGCCCTTATATAGACAGGTGTAGCCTGATCAGATCATGTCCATCAGCTGAATTGAGCACAGCTGAACTCCAATGAAGCTGCTGGAACATCTCCAGAATGAACCTGAGCTCAGTTTACATGTGATTTATCAGCTTTTTATTCTTAATAAGTTTTCAACAATTTAAAAAACTCTCTCCACATGGTCATTATGGGGGATTGTGTGTAGAATGTTGAGGAAATCAATTAAGTTAATCCATTTTGGAATAAGGCTGTAACATAAACACGTGGAGAAACTGAAGCGCTGTCAACACTTTTCAGATGCAGTGTACAACAAAAAACAAAAGGTTTGCTCCCTAAACACCGATTCAAACAACAGCTGACTCTCTGATCAGATCAAGCTCTTCAGTGACTTCACTCTAGCCGGGTTCTGCTTTCTGTGAAGTTTTCTGCTTTATCAGCAATATTGCAAGAACAGTTTCATTAGGATCAGAAAGAGCTATAATGCCAGGTGTGTTTGCACATACAAGGAATTTGTTTTGGTGACAGAGCTTCTACAGTGCAACAGAATTACAGAGACAGACAGGACAATAAACAGATAATAAATATATAAAAAAGCAGTAAGTAGTGAATGCAAATATACAAATTAATTAGTTTTAAAGCTCAACATGTTGAAGATAAGACACTTATTTAAAGTTCTTTTATGGCTGATGCAGCAGATAATGCAGTGAAATAAGAGCCGTCTCACCTGAAAACACCTCCACTTCACACAGACTCAGAGTTTCATCATTCCCGGGCAGGAAAACATTGAGGTATCGGCCCTGAATCGGCTGAAACTCGAACGTCTGAGAGCCTTTAATAGCATCCAGAAGAGTAGCAGCTCTGTGCACACATGCAAACACACACACACACACACACACACATATACAGATGCACACACACAGGGAGAAACATGAGGACACACACATTATATGATTGATCTACATGACACTAGAAGCAGCACACTTCAGGAAATCTGTAAAAGCTGCATAATGTCTGCGTGCGCATCATTATCACATCATACAAGTGTTTATTACAGCAGTGCCCCAACTCAGTCCTGGAGGGCCGGTGTCCTGCAGATTTAGCTCCAGCTTGCCTCAACACACCTGCACGGATGTTTCTAGAAGTCTAGTAAGAGCTGTATTAGCTAGCCCAGGTGTGTGAATGGGGTTGGAACTAAACTTTGCAGGACACCGACTCTCCAGGAGTTTGGGCACCCCTGCTTTATTACAACAACAAGCAAATCAGTGGTGAATAATCAAACTGCTGGCGGTGTGTGTGTGTGTGTGTGTGTGTGTGTGTGTGTGTGTGTGGATAACTCCTACAGCTGGTTGTTGTTTCCGTTGTTCTCCAGGCTGTCCCCGATGCGGATCTGCGCTCCACGTATGCGCTCCTCACAGCAGTCTCCTCTGTTGGTGATGGTGACTTTGTTGACGCTGGACACTCCACCCAGATCCACCCTCCACCAGGGGTTAAACTCACGGCTGGTGTGTGTGCAGGAGCCCTTACGGTAGTCTGCTTCTGTGTTTCCGTCCACTGCGTGCTCAGCGTTTCCATTGGGGTCTCCAGTGGACGACTGCACCGCTGCGGCGCCCAGAGCCAGATTAGCTGAACACACACACACACACACACACACACACACACACACACACACGCACACACACGCTCATGGTTACGACCCGCTCATTTGAGTTACAACGTAAAAGAAAGAACATTTATTGGAAACAAAACTAATATAATGGCGTCACAGTGGCGCAGTGGGTAGCCTCACAGTAAGAAGGTCGCTGGTTTGAGTCTCGGCTGGGTCAGTTGGTGTTTCTGTGTGGAGTTTGCATGTTCTCCCCGTGTTGGTGTGGGTTTCCTCCGGGTGCTCCGGTTTCCCCCACAGTCCAAACACATGCGCTATAGGGGAACTGATCAACTACACTGGCCGTAGTGTATGAGTGTGTGTGAATGAGTGTGTATGGGTGTTTCCCAATACTGGGTTGCACCCGGAAGGGCATCCACTGTGTAAAACATGCTGGAATAGTTGGCGGTTCATTCCACTGTGGCAACTGCTGATAAATAAGGAACTAAGCTGAAGGAAAATTAATCAACCAGATTGTATGTTTTGACATCAGGACTCTTAGGTAACAACACACTGACCAAGCTTAGCTGACACACTTATATACACATTTAACCAATTAATTATAAAGTTATACCGTTTGGAAGAGTCAAGGTAAAAGAAAAGATATCCTAAGATGCCATTTTAAATTGTAAGAAGTATCTGTTTTTGAAACTAATGAAGACAGCAGAAGTCTATAATTCATTTAGCCTGACATGTTCACTGTTCCAAACTATTTTAAAAGATTCTCAAAATCAAATATATTGTGCTCAAAAGAGAAAAAAGTTCATTTAAAAAGAGTGTATTTTATATGGGTGAGCACAATACCATAATACCATGATATTTTTATCTAAGATTATCATACCATCAGAATCTTATACCGGCCCATGCCTACATACTTACATAATTATCCAATTTTTGAGTGAATGTAAAGGCTTGAAAAATATATTCTACTCCCACTAGCCCTTCAGACAGGTCGGGATACTGATTTCGCTTGTGTAGAAAATTTGATTTCAGAATCTTTAGATATTTGGACCAGAAAGAGGACACAAACTCATTTTTTGCAGTGATAGTACTTTTTAAAACTTTACATTTAGTTAAAGTGTCTTTAAGGTGGTGATTTTACAGCCAAAACTCCTAAAACACACACTATTCAGACATGTTTGCCTAACCCTTAATGAACAGGTTGGTGACAGCATTTGACTTAAGTGACTAACAGTTTAGAGCAGTGCTTCTCAACCATGTTCCTGGAGGACCACCAACACTGCATGTTTTGGATGTCTCCTCTGACACACCAATAACAGGTCTTTCAGTCTCTGCTGAAGAGTTGATGATCTGAGTTTGATTTGTGTTTGGTTAAAGAGACCTGGAAATATGTAGTGCTGGTGGTACTAAAGGAACGTGGTTGAGAAACACTGGCTTAGAGAAGTAAAATGGAGCTGAAAAAAGCCAAACCAATAATAACAGGGGCAAAACTAATATAGAAAATTACATTTTGATAAGTTTAAATTAAAATTACCTAAAAGAAATCCCTGAATTTACATAATAATATATATATTTTCAATATCTGGAAGAACTTTTTAACATATTTCAGTGTTTCCATGAGCAGTGGGAGCCCTTTATATCTACAGATGCTCTCTGATGATGAAGTGCTTCTTTTATCCTCATTTGTAAATCTTTTTCTATAAAAGCATAGGTTCATGATTAAATCATTCTTTTTCGACTTAGTCCCTTTATTAATCTACAGACAATTGGGCTTTGTTTGAGGGAAACTGAAGCACCCGGAGGAAACCCACACCAACACGAGGAGAACATGCAAACTCCACACAGAAACGCCAACTGACCCTGCCGAGGCTCGAACCAGTGACCTACTGGTTGTGAGGTGAAAGTGCTACCCACTGTTCCCCCATGCAGCCCTCATGTATAAATGTGAATAATAAATGTGAACTCACCCGGCGCCACATCAGTGACACACAACCCCAAGAGCAGAGCGAGCCACAACATCACAGGTTCACCCATCATGATCTGAGACACCGTCACAACAAACATCACAGATAATTAGACATCATAAAATCACACTTAATGAAGATTATAAAACAGTGAGAAACAAACTGATGATCAAATAACTAAAATATATATTAACTACAGCTTGCTGGATTAGTCAAATGATATTGAAAATAAAGCTTCATTAATATTCATACCTGTCTGTCCTCGAGTGGTAAAGAGTGCTGATCTACATCAGCTTTATGGAAGAGTCTACAGTAAAATATATATATATATATATATAGATGCAAATGTGCACAAACATGCGGTGAAATCAGATAAATATCTCAGCAGTCACTGCTGTTTCAACACCAACAGGTCATCGAGTGTGTTCTTCTCTATTTAACAGTTCATCTCAGATGGCCAGAGATATAGGAGATACAGAAGTTCACTTGTGTCATAGCAGCAGCAGATTACCACAGAATATAAACTTGTGTGCATAATAATAATAAACTTAAGTGCTCTTCATATCATCTTTAATTAATCTGCTTAGGTTTTCATTTAAACATTTTAGATTTTAGTAAATAATGCAAACAAACAATATTTGTGTGTTGATGCACACTGCATTATTTCTATACAAAGATTTTGTCAAAACAGCATTTCAGAGATAAACTGGCAATAAGTCCAGCACATCACAGCACACAGAACACTCTTCATTTATCCATGCAGTAAATAAATAATGTGCACGAGATTAGCAGTGCTTTAAATGCTAAAACATCTCACAAAATCCCCTAATATACATTCTTACACTTTAAATAGCCACAAATGCATTGTGGAACAATTGTGCTTGCTCTCATGCACACACACAAACACTTGTTTTACTATCTTAGTGAGGACACTGCCCATGACTTCCTTCGTATTTCTGTCTGGATGAACTCTACTCATAAACAACCCTCACAGGAAAAAAGTGCATGATCATTATAAAGTAACAAAAGCCCGCTCTGGCTGATTGATACGTGTTTTAATTAGTGAAAATGTCAACACTTTATATTTCACTATATAAGTGAGGACAATTAAATTCACAAGTATACACACACACACACACACACACACTGTAAGCAATAAGTATGATGATCATATTAGTTCAGTTCTGTCAACACTGCACTGACTCTTAATGAACATGGTATAAATTAAAAAATAATCAAAAACATTGACGAGATGGAAACAGAACTGATCCTATTTGTAATATGTCATTTGTTTGTGTTTTCATGTAAAGTGAGTGCCACTTGAATGTAAACAGCACTAGTGCAGTGTGTGAATGCGCCACGCGGCGGCGGTGTGTTTCCCACTGACCGCTCGATCACGCTGAGCTCCATTGCGCATGCCTGACACGGAGATTGGACGTGGGAGTGTGTTTAATTCTATTAGTAATAAACAGTGACGCGGACAGGTATTGAGGAACAACTATTTAATCAATAGTCTCTTTATAAAACACTGGCTGTCGACGTACTATACGTCTGTTTGTATAACCGCTTGAGTTTTATTTTCATCGCGTCAGACGCACGTTTCTCCGTTCACGCGCTCGTCATCTAAGTTACTCGTCCGTTGCTTCCGTTGATGTTGTTTGATTCTCAGAATCGGTTGTGTTGAATCCATCAGTCGGTTTAGTGTCTGAAAGCTGATATTTGTGACACTGAGAAGTTTTAAGTCGTTTATTCCGCCACAGGTGCGGTTTTATCGTTCGCGCATGCGTCAGAGATGTTCCCGTGTGGCACGAGGATCAAACTGAAGCGGGACTCGTTTAAACCGGAGAATAAACCGGAGCCGAATAAACGGCGATGGACCGGATCTAACGTTAAACCCGTGTGTGCTGTGAATCCACCTGTGGACGGCGGCTCTCCGAAACCGGCAACAGCTGATCCAGGTACAGTCTCCTCCAAAGTGAGTGTTATTACCGGAGCAGATCCCGAGGCTATGCCGGCCTCCAAAAACCGGTTATCCGAACATAAACGCGAAATCTTCTGCCGGTTGCGTTTAGCGTTGTGCTTCGCCAGAAACAAACCGCGAAATGGCGGGAAGCGCGTGATTGTCGGCCCAACGGACGCGCATGCGCTCTCCGTTATAAACAGCGTCGAGTCTGGTAACGTTAATGTTTCCGTCGAACCGCCAGAACTCATTCCGCCCGCGCGACAATCGGTAAAACACGGCGCTCAGAACACACTCTCGCGGCCGACCGTGCCTCGGCGGGAAAAGGGAACACAGAGGAGACTGTTTGCCGGTGAGGCGAAGACCGCCATCAGGACGGAAGCGCGCAGAAGTCGCGCGAGTTTAACCGGAAGGACAAGTGCAAGTAAGAGACACATTTGAGCAACACACCTTTACCTGCTGTTTAATTGACTGAGGTAAACAAACACTGACTGTCACTGCAGACAGAGAGAGAGTTCACATCTGATAAAATATCCATTCACAGAAGTGATCTCTCGTGTTTTCCCGCCCTCCTGCTGTCAGATGATAATGCCGATCAGTGTTTAATAATCAATAGACGGATATACTGATGGAGATCATCCACTGAGCTGAATATCAGCTGCTTTCGTCATCGATAAAGAATTTTTATTTTATTTCTGACCTGCTCACTATTGTAAGTTTGTTTTCTTCTCAATTAATAGACCTGAATTTCAATTAACCTATTTACAGACTTAGAATGAAGGTCAGAATCGTAAATGTGAGTTTGGGAGTTTGTAGACTTGCGGTGATGCACCCGCAGCTATGACTATTGTTCAAGAAACTGCAGGTTTGCCAAAGGAAAACACTCATATTAATGTGGAATGGCATGAGGGAGAGTGAACCATGAGGAAGACTCCGCCTAGCTTACTGTATTTGATTTAAAGAGACAGTTCACCAGTAAATAAATAACCCAAATGTTCTACACCTGTTCAAGTTTCTTCAATTTCATTTCTTACTTAACATTTTTTGTCTTGTTTCTAGTCCAAATGTCTACATGTCAGAGTGAAAACAAGATTATTTCACGACCTCACTGTAGATAATTTCCTTAATTTATTCAATCATTCATTTTCTTGTCGGCTTAGTCTCTTTATTATTCAGTGGAATAAACCACCAACGTATCCAGCATATGTATTACTCAGCTAATGCCCTTCCAGCTGCAACACTTCACTAGGAAACACCCATACATACTTATTCACACACACACTCGTACACTAATTCCAGTTAGGGATGCAACAATTAACTGGTTTCACTATTAACCGTGATTTGATTCGTCACGGTTAATTAATCGTAACGGCTTCTCAACACCGCATTTCTGTACAGAAAAAAACTGCAGCAACTAAACAAAGTTATACCAACTGTGGACTAGTTTGTACACCAAGACTAATAACCACACACACTGGACTAACTATGACGGGGGATATTAACTAAGGTCAAGCTCATCCAGGTTCGTTATTTCCAATGGAGGGACACGCACGCAACGCAACACACTCGCGCTTTTCAGGTGCACCTAGTTGAGATGACGGGGCTTTTGTGCCTGCAGGAACTGCAATAGCTAACGGTTTGAGGAAGATGCAATGGGAAGTACACAGGTTTGCAAACCCAGTTAAAGTTACAAATAATGGCGCTGGTGAAAGCAATCATGTGGCGAATGCCAGAAGCAGTGCGTCTGCACGAGGCGTGAGAGTCATTACAGCAGCCGTGGTGTGATAATTTTGCCACTGGGTCTACTTTTGCCGGTGCATTAATAATGACCAAAAACACATTGAATAAATGAGTCCGTAATATCCACTGACTTTTCTATAATTACTCAAATAAACTTAAACAATTAAAACAGCGACAAATATTTAGTTGGGCCGAAACTACAAAACGAAATTTAAAACGATTTTAAACTAGTTTTAAATTAGTGGAGTTTTGAAATCATTGAATGCAAATATTCGTGAAAACTGATTATTTCTAGACTATAATCATACAACCAAAATTTAAAACCCTTGCATCCCTACAGGCAGTGTAGTTGATCAGTTCCCCTATAGCGCATGTGCTTGGAAACCCACACCAACACGGGAAGATAGTTTCCTTAAAACAAGCAAACAAAGCTCTTAGTTTTTACTTTTGTCTTCTGAAAACGAAATCTAAATATAATATTGTTTCTTGGTTTAAGAACTTTTTTTGATATTTGGACGGTAAACAAGACAAAGTAAGAAAATCTTTTTTTTTGCATTGTGTTTATTCAATGTTTGTACCTGAATAGTGTTAGTCCTCTGAAAACCATCAAATAGAGCTGTTCAACCTGTCTTGTGAAACTAGACAAAAACTAAATATCGCAATATCAGATTTTAACAATATTGTGCATGCAGCCCTACTATTATTAAACTCTTAAGGCCCAAGGTGTTTTTTATACATGCACTTTTTATTTCTCTTTGCTTTTTGGGTTTATTGAAACCTGATTGGAATAAAACCTGAGTATCATATTTTGAAATGATGTACTTTTGGAGAAATATGATGTCCATATATCTGGACTCGTAGTCCGAATTTACATAAAACACTTTATCCCGCCTGTTTCTTAATGAATATATAACATATACATGTTTTTTTGAACTTGCTTTGACTGTCGGAGATTAAAAACAAAATTTTTGCCCATTTTGGACAGTGAAAAATAGCGTTTGGGACACTTCATATGCTGTAAAACAGTTGCAGGATGACACTGCTTAAGAGCTAAAATGTGCTGTCCACATATGTGGCCGCTAAAGCTCGGGGAGGTTAACGTCAATGTTTTTTTGTTTTTTTTAACATTGTTCACAATATCTAGTTTTGTAAAGGAAGTTGAATATTTAGAACCACTTATGTGTTAATAAATGATGGGAAAATGTAAATATTTGGTTGAATTGTGCCTTAAACATCTAAGAATGGCCATTAGTATAAATTAGTTCTCAAAAATTAAGAATAAAACTCATAGAACCACAGTTTAGAACCGCGTGAGTGTGACTAAATGATGAGAATATTTAATTTTTTGTGTGAACTGCCCCTTTAATGCAGATGTTGTTCATAAGTGTTTAGAACCACTTAAGGGTTAATAAATGATGGGAAAATGAGTGAACTGCGCCTTTAACACCTAAGAATGGCCATCAGCTGATTCTCAAGATGTGAAAATAAAACTCATGCCCCTTGAGTGTGGAGATTTGTATTTTAATGTGAACGCTCCATTTAACAGGCTAATATGCATAAAAAAATTCAGAATATAAAAATGAAAATTCAGAATAAACTAAAGCACTTAGTTTGAAAGCACTCGAGTGTGGGGAAATGAGTTTTTATTTTAGTGTAATCTGCCTCTTTAATGCAGACATCACTGAGCTAGTAGCTGTGAGGATCCTCATATTAATTAGCATTTTTGCTTTCACCCTTTTTTCTTGTCTCTGATTTCAGATTTCAGTTCAAAAGTTGAGCTGAGACGGCTTAGGTCAGAGGAAAGGTCGAGGAAGCGCTCGGTGAAAAACGCGTGCTGTGCTTTGTGTGGTGATGTAAAATACAATCCTCCTCCTCCTCCCTCTAGTAAGAATCTGGTCCGTTTACTCAATCCCAGACCCAGAGCTGGCCGCCCCAGCCTGAGCGCAGAAAAGCAGAGAACTCCCTCAGCGTCCCGTCACGCCTCAGCACTCGAGAAAAACCCCACGGTGAAGCTCTGCGATGTCGGCCGAGTGTTTCGCATAGCCTCACGTGATTTCTCCTGTGTCCTGCCAGCGGTGCTAAAACAAACGGCGAGCAGGAGAGCGCAGCAGCAGTGCTTGCAGACAGAGTTCGGTGTTCTCACGCATCCTCATCCGCACAGCATCAGGAAACGTAGACGCTCCAGGAAACTTTCCACCGCAACCAAACATAGCTGTGCTTCTCTCTCATCAGGTGATGCTCCGTGTGGCGGCGCGCACATCTCTGAAGGATCGCTCGAGGAATCGGACGCTTGTCTGGTAGAGGATCCGGAGACGATGAGACTGTCGGAGAGTCCAGATACTGTCGCTCCAGCATGTGCTAATAACTGTCCAGAGAAACAGAAACACTGTCCAGTGAACCACATATCTGGAAACACATCCAGCCCTGAGCGCCGTGTGCCACCTCTAGTGCTCAGAAGAGTGTCGGTCAACGGCTTCGGCTTCAGAAGTGAAGATGATGACCGTGAGAGCGGTCCTGATGAGGATGGCAGAAACCAGGATTCAGATGCAGAGTCTGCGAATGCACCAGAGAGTTTCTCCTGCCAGCGAACGCAAGCATACATTTTCATTCCCAAATCATCATGCGCTCGCACTTGCAAACCGTGGCCCTTTCCTAGAACGGGTCCTCCTGAGGAGCTCAGATCACCCAGAAATGGAGCTCGCTGGATAATCACCGCCACATTCACAAACACAGCTCAGGATGATGAAGAGAAAAACGAGCGTTCTGAAGCAGCGGAGGAGGTTTACTCTCGGAAAAGTCATGCAGACACTCCATGTAGATTAATAAGTGGAGATATTCCTGATGTGCTGAATCAGCAGAGCTCGGTGTTGTGTGAAAATACGTCCACTTGTGTGCTAAAAAGGACTTCAGGATTCTCTGTGACTGCTATTTCAGAACATGCAGAGCTAAACCAGAGTCAGGAACACAGCACTGAACAGGTCAACAGCTGCAAACTCGACGGCTGTGGCTTTGAGGCGTCATTAGAAGCAAACGGTCTTCTTAGACATCATTCCCTGCTTGATCATGAAGATCACCCTGATGCTCCTGGCGTTTGGGAACCAGCTGATCATTTGGTTGGAGATTCCAAATGTGCTAAATTCAGCATCCTCCCTATTTCACAGTTTGAGGATCAGAGCAGAAAAGCTGATGAAGGAGCGGTTTATAACCCAGCATTGCTCTCGCAGATGTGTATTAAAGTGGGAGTGCTGAAAGCTCAGGACAGCTCATCAGTGGATCAGACTGAAGGAGAATCTGCCGCTCATTCACACAGCAGTAATCCTGAAGGAGAAGTGAAGCCAGCGTCTGACGGACAAACACACACAGACATGTCCTCTGAGGAGGAAAACCAAGATGCTGGAGGTGTTTCTGCACCATCTTCATCTTCATCTGATGATGATGATGATGATGATGGGGTGTGTTCGATGAATACTAATAATAATAATAATACACAAGCTTGTTCTCAGTCTCATAGAGTTGAAGAGAGCTTTCTGGATGTTTCTCGAGCGTATGAAGAAGACGTCCTGGTGCTGGATGTGATTCAGGATGATCCAGAGCTGTTCGGGACTGTGGTTTCTGAAGCCAAGACTCAACAGGACGCACCAACCAAGAATCAAGACACTCTGACAAAAATGGAGGATCAACACTGTGAGGTCATCTGGGAGCAACACACTGAGGGGTACTTTCATATTTCATCATAATATCAGAATATGCTTTGAACTGTGCAGGTTATTATTTCAGTTTTGACTAAATCTCGACTGAAACATGGTGAGAGGGCGGGGCATAGAGTAGCTCCTCCCCTTTTAGTTTTCCTCAGTTCAGCCAGTGGGAGTGTTTAAGCTCAAGTGAAAAGCTAATGAGGAAAAAGGGGGCGGGGCATCTCCGACACTAGAAAGCATTTAATTGGTCAGAAGATTTGATGAGAAACTAAAGTATGAGACGACGGCAAAAAATGATTTATCTTACAAACCTTCTGATATTATTATAAAAAAACATTTATTTTAATAAAAATCATAGAGGCGACACTGTGGCTCAGTGGTTAGCACTGTGGTTTCACAGCAAGAAGGTCACTGGTTTGAGCCTCGGCTGGGTCAGTTGGTGTTTCTGTGTGGAGTTTGCATGTTCTCCCCGTGTTGGCGTGGGTTTCCTCCGGGTGCTCCAGTTTCCCCCACAGTCCAAACACATGCACTATAGGGGAACTGATCAACTAAACTGGCTGTAGTGTATGAGTGTGTATGGGTGTTTCCCAGTACTGGGTTGCAGCTAGAAGGGCATCTGCTGTGTAAAAGTTACGCTGGATGATTTAGCGGTTCATTCCGCTGTGGTGACCCCTGATAAATAACTCATGTTTGCATCTAAAGTGCAGCACAGTATTTAGGAGTATTTTGTTTTAAGCGCCTCCATGGTAATGTCGAATAAAACAGTTGTCATGCCAACGTGCTACCGTAAACTGTAAAGTCTAGAGCAGATACGCAGCCGGTCTGAAGCGTGATATGCACATTATTATAGCAGCATTTTTTTATGGCACTGTATAACAATAATTCATATTTTTACAGTGCTGTGACGGTCGTGTGGGGTGGGGGTAGTCGTTAATAAAATACAATAAATGGGAAATTTTATAAATATTATAAATAATTCTTGTAAACTTTCAGCAACAACCCCTGTAAACAGAAGCTGCAACACTAGCCCCACCCCTGAGTTCTTCTTATTGGTCCACTGCTGTGTTAGTGATATTGAGTGACGCTGTGTATGGAAGTGTGAATTATTTCAACTTGTCACGACATCTTAAAAAGACAGCGCTCATGTGTGAGGTGCTACGAGAGATGCAAGATCAACACTGACCCACATTTGCCAAGTGTGCTTTTGCATAGAAAAACAATGAAGAGTAGAGTAGTGCATTTGAATGGAGAAACATGCTCAGTGAATGGCCAGAGATGCATTTAATTTCTGATTTTTACTGAATGTTGTTGTTTTTTTGTTTCTTTTAAAGCACCAGCAAAGTGGCTGAAGATGTCCAGACGGATCATCTGAGTGACAGTGGTTCAAAAGGTGTGTGAACGGTGAATTACTTATTTAAATATACAGTTAATGTCAGAATTATTAACCCTAACCCCTGGATTATTCGCCCCCTGTTTATTTTTCCCCCAATTTCTGTTTAACACCGATTTCACCAGCACATTTCTAATCATAATAGTGTTAATAACTCATCTCTAATAACTGATTTATTTTCTCTTTGTCATGATGACAGTAAATAATATTGACTAGATATTCTTCAAGACATTTACATTATATTTACATTTCAGTCATTTAGCAAACACTTTTATCCAAAGCGGCTTGCAAATGAGGACAAGGAAGCAATTTACATGTGCTCTTTTACACTTCTATACAGCTTAAAGTGACATTTAAAGGCTTAACTAGGTTAATTAGGGTAACTAGGCAGGTTAGGGTAATTAGGCAAGTCATTGTATGACGATGGTTTGTTATGAAGACTCGATAAAAATATAGCTGAAAGGGGCTAATAATATTGACCTTAAATGGTTTATAAAAAATAAAAAAAACTGCTTTTATTCTAGCCGAAATAAAACTAATAAGACTTTCTCCATAAGAACAAATATTATCAGACATACTGTGAACATTTGCTCAATCTGTTCAACATCATTTGGGAAATATTTAAAGAAGAAAACAAAATTCAAAGGGGGGGGTGAATAATTCTGACTTCAACTGTACAATTATCTACCGTGGATATTCAGCTGTATTCCTCTCCTACTGTCAGGGTCTTAGAGGAATTATGTTTATTTTAAAAACTGATTTGTTTTTGTTTTACAGTAAATGAGATGCAGGTTTGCAGATCTCAGCCTGTCCAGAGTCTGAACACTGTAAAGTCTGAGGTCAGTTCACATATCTTCATAACCATTCATTTCCTTCAGCTTAGCCCATTTATTCATCAGGGGTCCCCACAGCGGAATGAAGCACTAGCATATGTTTTACACAGCGGATGCACTTCCAGTCACAACCCAGTACTGGGAAACACCCATACACACACACACACACACACACTATGGCCAGTTAAGTTGATCAGTTCCCCTATAGTGCATGTGTTTGGACTGTGGGGGAAACCGGAGCACCCAGAGGAAACCCACACCAACACGGGGAGAACATGCAAACTCCACACAGAAACACCAACTGACCCAGCCGAGACTCAAACCAGAGACCTTCTTGCTGTGAGGTCACAGTGCTAATCACTGCAGCACCGTGCCACCCTCTTCATAACATAAATATAAAGCCAGAGCAGAACACCTGTGCATCTCACAGCTACTTCCTGTATGAATCTTATTTTGTGTCAGCGATTTACAGATTCATTCATAAAGATGAATGAATGAATCAGCTGTTTTGAGCAACCAGTTTAAAGGAGTGATTGAGTGAATGTGAACACAGCACTTCTCCTCCTCTTCTAGAATGCTGGAATAGACTGTAACAACAACCAGCCGAGCAGAGACTCCAGCAATCTGAACAGTATTTCAGTAATAAGCAGCAGAGCGCCGAGACCCGTGACGGACTCCTGCTTCAGCGGTACGTCAGCACAGTGTGAGATCAGTGTTTGTACTGTTTGGTCTGAGTAATGAATCTAAAGCTGATTGTGTTTGATGATGCAGGTCGTGAAGTGACGGCTAAAGAGCCGCCTGCTCTGAGAACTCCACACATCAGTGTGAGTGAGAGGGAAATTAAGATGACAGATTTTCTCCACAAACAGCTCATATCTAGTGTGTGTGTGTGTGTGTGTGTGTGTGTGTGTGTTTTTACAGTATTGTAGGTTCTACTTCAGCGATCACAGCACCTGCCTGCGGAGTGGTGTGTGTAGGTTCCTGCATGTGCCGAGAGATGGAGATGAGACGGTGTGTGTGTGTGTGTGTGTTTGCTCAGTGTTGTTACTAGAGATGCAACAATAGTATGATATGTTTATAAAGTTTTGTTAACTAAAGATATAATAAAAAACACTGAATGCAATATGGCAAATACTGAAATAAACTGCTTTTCAGGTTTCTCATGTCTAACCGCAGATTTCAGTTACATAAACTGACCAGTCCCTGACGATATAACGATAACTGTAAAATAAATATACGATAACTGTATAAATAAAATAAAGGTTAACCATTATATAGTTATTCCGTCAAGAACAGAGATTTCATTCTCTCCTGCTGTTTGATTAATATTAAACTCAGACTGCAGGATGAGCTGTTTTAACTTTAAGATGCAGCACAATGAGAAAGCTACAGACAACATGTTTCTAATGATCATCATTTAAGTTTTAATGCAAATAAATGCATCCATCATACTGAATGCTTCAATAATGTACAGAGTATTGCAGCATCCCTAGTGTTTGCATCCTTCAGTGTGTGTGTGTGTGTGTGTGTGTGTGTGTGTGTGTGTGTGTGTGTGTTCACTGGACTGTTTTTCTGCTTCAGTTCTGTATGGAAATGGTGAAGAAGTTCTGTCATGCTGGAAAAGTGGTTCTTATTCTGCGGGCAGGTAACACAGCTTTATTAAACACGTACACTATCAGGAAACAGTTTAAAACGGAAAGATTAAGTGTTTTATTATTATTATTATTAAAGCGTCTCTTCTGCTCATCAGGCCTGTGTTAATTTGATCTACAGCACTATTATAGTCACATTTTTGCCTGTTTAAAATAAGCATTTTTTTTAATTTGATAAAATCCAGAAGTCAACATCTGATGGATCAAATCCTTTTATCAAAATTGTCCTAAAACTATTCAACAATTGTCTCATGATGATGAACCGCCGACTATTCCAGCATATGTTTTACACAGCAGATGATTAATTACAAGTTAAACGTATACAATTCCCTATACCGCATGTGTTTGGACTGTGGGGGAAACCGGAGCACCCGGAGGAAACCCACGCCAACATGGGGAGAACATGCAAACTCCACACAGAAACACCAACTGACCCAGCCGAGACTCAAACCAGAGACCGTCTTGCTGTGAGGCCACAGTGCGACACCACTGAGCCACCATGACGCCCCATCTTATTAAATAAATATATATATAAACAAACAGTTATTTAAAATGGTAAAATATATCCTAATTGTACAGTGTTTGCTGTGCTTTGGATCAAATATTTGCAGGCTTGGTGAGCAAAAATATTTACATTGAACATCTGACTGTCCTAAAAGTTTTGACCAGTAGTGCAATTAATTTAGGGGTGAATTGTTTTGGAAAACATTGCAATCGCTGGCCTAATAATGTTTTCTGTGTGTTTGTGTGTGTGTGTGTGAAGTGGAGGTGTTTATGGGATATTACAGTCGCTGTCCCCCCAGTGGGAGCTTCAGCCAGGAGACGGTCAACTCTCTGCTCTCCATTCTCCTCAATATGGGTTTACTGAGAGAATTTTTAGCCGTCCTGAACCTGCTGCTCACACACAAGAAGCTGGTGAGTGCTGCTGGCTTCAAGACACACTTTATTTATTAGTATATTAGTATGTATACTCTATCAGCTGTTTTTGACTGTTTGGCGCTATGTAGTGTCTGAATAATGGGCAGGTTAGTGTATACTCCATCAGCTGCTTTAGACTGTTTGTCTCCATCTAGTGTCTGAATAATGGGCAGGTTAGTGTATGCTCCATCAGCTGTATCAGTTTGTCAGTTTCACATTTAATTAAATAATAAATAAACTATTGCAGCTCATAACAGTGTTTTGTCTAATTGTTCTGTTTAGTGGCCAGTAGCTGTGTAATAATCAGGATAAAGTACATATAGGATGATTGTTATCTCAGAATAAAGCCGTCTGTCTTCTACAGCAGTGCTGCGCTTCACATCAGGCTGCTGATAAACCTGTCAGGCTTTATTCTGAGATGACAACTCTGGAAAACATCCCTAACTCATGGTGTTTTCCTGCAGCCTCCTCCAGAGCTGGTGTTGGCTGTGTTTAAGTTTGCGAGTGACCGAAGACTGATCAACTTTGTGCCAGAGCTCATTCTGCTCACCTCCAAGGTAAAGCTGACGCTCAGATGCTCACATGCTGTACTGGAGATGATGATGATGATGATGATGGTGATGTGTGTGCAGATCGTGGAGTCGGGCTGTGTGTTCACTGTGGATCAGTGTGAGGTCATGCAGAGTCACCTTCACCTCATGCAGGTCCCCAGACAGCAGATGGACATCTTCATGGCTGTTAAATGCAGGTCAGGGCTGGATTAGGTCATGTTTTTATAAACCGTTTTACATGCCTTTGTTTAAAAATAATAATAATAATAATCTAACGCACTCCGGACCAACAGAAGGTGATAACAGCCTTTCATGCTGGTTCACATCAGATGCAGAGTTAAGTATTTGTGTGAGTAAACTGCATACAGGTCTAGAGGTGGATTACTGTCCTGCGGTGTGAACGACGTGCGACTCATTTGCCACAAACGTGCGGAATTTGCCTGTATGATGATAAATGAATATACTCGCACACTGCTGCCACACATCTGCACTTAAACCCCTTATAAAAGTCATTTCTGCATAATAGATGCTCATTAAACTTTCAGCCTAAAGATGTTCTGTGAATACGGCTCAGGTGCTTTCTGACATCATTCAGAACTCTCACTGTGTGTGTGTGTGTGTGTGTGTGTGTGTGTGTGTGTGTGTGTGTGTGTGTGTGTGTGTGTGTGTGTGTGTGTGTGTGTGTGTGTGTGTGTTTCAGAGCACTGGCGACGAACCCTCACACCTCTGAGCTTTCACATCTGACGCAGGCTGTTGTTAGAGTTGAGGTGAGATTACAGGCGCATGTTCATCGTGTTTCTGTACATGCACTTTCACATAAAGCTGAGCCATATGACTGTATAGCATATGGACAAAATGAAAAGTGTGTGTGTGTGTGTGTGTGTGTGTGCAGATGCTGAAGCAGCAGGAGGACTGGTCTGGGCTGGCGCTGGTCTTCTACAGTGTGTGTTCAGGTTCACACAGTAATAATGAGCTGCTGCGCTTCTGCTGCTGCGTCACCATGGCTCTGCTCAAGGAGCCCAAAGACAAACACACTGTTCCCTACGAGCTGTTCGCTGACGCAGGTATACATGTAGAAATAAATGAGCCATTTTCAGCAGCCACTGCCTAAAATCTGCCTTGTGGAAATATGCAGCTCTATAAATCTGCTGTCATTTAATCAAGGTAATGTGTTCTTCATCAAGAAAATGATTTAAAAATGACCTCACTAGCCCGTGTTGAACTGCAGTGCGGGTGTACTTCTTTTTGCAAATACTTTATATAGTTTTTTTTCAACCATTTTATAAGTATTATACTGTTTTTAAGTGTCCAAACTTATTAAAAATGCCCAATAACTGCTAAATAATTAACACTAATCTTGCTTAATCTCTGGATTAAATAGTGACGGACTCTTCAAAATAATCAGCGCTGAATGTTTTCTGTCAGTTTGTCAGCGAGAGCCGTCTGATGAGGTGAAGAGCATTCTGGGCCGGATTGGAGTGTCTCTGATCTTCAGGTACCACAGGACCCGAGAGTGGAGTAAGGTGAGAGTGTGTGGGAGAGCGCTGATATCACTGGGGTTGGGTGATACTCTAAATACTCACATGGCCATATGAGTGAGGCTCAAGCACAAATGAAGAGCCAATGAGGCATGTCAGATACTAGAGAGCATTAGATTGGTCAGAAGATTTGATGAGAAATATAAAGAATAGAAGTGATGGCAAAAAAAATCATTGAT
>NC_141039.2:50925000-50987500 GCF_052040795.2 Danio rerio
GTGTACTCTAATAAGCTTTAGTTGTTAAGAGTACAAGTTCAGCTGCGGTTCCTGCTTCCGCTCACACTTCCCCCACACTACTGAGTCCTGCACACTAGTGTGATGAGGAGAACACACTGCAGAGGACACGGTGTGTGTATGAGCTGATCCACATCATCCCCCTGCAGGCTCCGCTGCTGCACCATCCCAACACTGAACTGAACACAGGAGAGGAGGAACGGCCCATTCCCATCCTGACATGAGCTGAACACACAGCAGAGATGAGGAGCTGCAGATGTACAGGAGCCTCGTCTACACTGTGTGCATATGAAGATCAGCTTCATCATCAATAATGGCCATCAGAACAGGAGAACACACAAGAAGAGGAGATAAAGGCCAGCCATCAGTCACTGTGCACACACACACACTCATATATCAGCTGATCTCTGCGCTCAGCCAAAACACCTGATCTGAGAACAGGAGGAGATTCAGAAAAGCAGAGAGAGAGCAGAGGAGCTCAAGACCACCATCAACACCTGTAGTGAGATCAGACCCAGCGGGAGACCCTTCAGCAACTGTCTGACCTGCGCTGCTCTCACCTGGGGAGCTGTGCTCACACACCTGCTGCCTGCTGGAGCTCACACACACACACACACACACTGCAGCGCAGGCCAGCGAGTGTGTGGTCACGTGATGTGTATCTGTGAATGGTGCAGCAGAATGACTGTTCACACTGTTTCTACAGTGATGTGTGTGTGTGTGTGCGTGTGTGTGTGTGTGTTGAGTCGGATCTGGTTAAGGAGTGTGTCTGTGGTGTGTTTTAGGCAGGCGGGGGTGGAGAACGTGACGGAGAGTGTGTATTTGGCTGCCGGCTGTCGACTTCTGTCTGCCGCTCTGATTCCGAACCCCAAACTGAGCATCCGCTACACCGCAGTCAACCAGCAGCAGGAGCAGCTCTTCACACTGGACAGAGCCTCCGCACACAAGTGGATCCTGCAGAACAGCTGCTGGGCACTGGAGGTCTGGGCAAGCTAACACACACACACACACAGAGAGATGCATACATATATACATGCGCACAGATACAGATGCACATGCACTCACAACACAGGAATACACTCATGCACAAACCTATGCACATATGCATACTCACACTCGCATGCATACTGACTTATACACAAACATACACACACACACATGCATACATGCACACAACACATGAATGCATGTTTACTTATGCACATGCATACTCACAAATACACATGCATGCTAGCTTATGCACAAACATACACACATTCACACCCACACATGCATACTCATACACACACTCATTTACACACATATGCATGCTCGCCTATGCACAAACACACACACATTCATAAACACACCAGATTCATACACAGACATGCACAAACACACACACACTCATGCATACAAATACATGCGCACACACACACACTAATCTGGGGTTAATGGATATGTTTGGTCCAGTTTCAGCTGTCAGACATCTCGAGTCTGCTCGCAGTATCTGTGTGTTGTTAGTTTCTCTCTCTGTGTTACACACCGCTCCCTGAAGGACGACACCGTCTGGTTTTGAGTTAAACTGAAGAATAAACGTTTGAGATTTAGTTTCATGTTCTTAACCACTGATAAAATCCCAGAATTCAAGAAATCCAGAAACTCTCAGCTGACACTGAAGCACTGAAACCCCTCTGAGAACGTGGAGCACTTGTCTAGAATAATGTGTGTTTAATGTGTGCATAACCGGTCTTGTGTACTGTAGACTCAGATGAAGGCATGTGACGACACACACACACACACACACACACACACACACAGGGTTACTAGACTCTGGTAAACACAGGTGTTTGTGCTGAAAGTGTGTGAAGGTGACTCTGAAAGGCACGTGTGTGTGTGTGTGTGTGTGTGTGTGTGTGTGTGTGTGTGTGTGTGTGTGTGTGTGTGTTGATATGAAGGACAGTCCATCACTGCTTCTGATTCTCTGTTGCACATTTCAGTTTGTTCTCTTTGACTGGAAATAATTGCTAATAAATTGAAAATTAATACTAAATCAGATTGGAGTCGCTTTTCATTTGCTCAGATCAGCAGTGCAGTGCAGTTCTGGATATAGTCAGATTTTGCTGGAGCTGTTCTTCATTGTAAAGGAATGACTGATGTTGAAGATAACCGTTCATGTTTCGACACTAGATTAGCATTTACACTACAGTTCATAATTAAACTGAGGTGAAGCGGGGCGACACGGTGGCTCAGTGGTCAGCACTGTGGCCTCACAGCAAGAGTCCCGGCTGGGTCAGTAGTCATTTCTGTGTGGAGTTTGCATGTTCTCCTTGTGTTGGCGTGGGTTTTCCAGTGTGCCCCCACAGTCCAAACACATGCACTATAGGGGAACTGATCAACTATACTGGCCATAGTGTATGAGTGTGTATGGGTGTTCCCCAGTACTGGGTTGCAGCTGGAAGGGCATCTGCTGTGTAAAACACATGCTGGAATAGTTGGCAGTTCATTCCGCTGTGGAATCCTCTGAAATAGAGACTAAGCCAAAGGAAAATGAAATGAAAGGTAGGCCATCCATTATAAATGGTTCAATGTTTATGTTATAAAGCAGGGGTGTCTAAACTCGGTCCTGGGGGGCCAGTGTCCTGAGTTCATCTCCAACCCTAATTCAGACACACCTGAACCAGCTAATTAAGCTCTTTCTAGATATACTGGAAACTTCCTAACAGGTGTGTTGAAGCGAGTTGGAGCTCAACTCTGCAGGACAGCGGCCCTCCAGGACTGAGTTTAGACACCCCTGATGTATTGAGTAGGAATCCAGACGGAATCTGCGGACATTTTTTGCTGTTTCTGCGCAGAATTTTGTTAAAGATCTGCAGATTTATGTGGAATGATTTTGGGAGTATCATAACTAAAACCTGAATATATGAAATAGATAGTAATACCTTTTAACTTGTATTCAATGTTTTAATACAGTCCCAATTAAATCCACTTATTCAGTAAACAAAGCAAATCTCTCATATAATATCTCTGCTAAAGGACAGAACTAATGACTTTACACACTGTATTGTAAATAAAACATGAATATTTTCATATTAGTCATAATAATTATTGTAATTAAGTAAAAAACTGAATAAATATAAATTTACACAGGTAAATAAATAGAATTAATGATGGATTAATTCTGCATGTACAGATTCCGTGTGGGCCTGTGTAATTAACACATAATGTCAAATATTTGCATGATTTCTGAGTCTGATGCTTTACATTTTATGCAGTTTAAATAATTTATCTACAATCATGCTAGTTATTTTCCCAGTACTGGGTTGCAGCTGATAGGGCATCCGCTGTGTAAAACAAATGCTGGAATAGTTGGCGGTTCATTCCACTGTGGCGACCCCTGATTAATAAAGGAACTAAGCCGAAAAGAAAATGAATGAATGTTTAGTTATTTAATTACATGAATTAAATCAGATTCTGAAGTTATTTTAATGCAATATTTGTTGAATTGTGTGTGTGTGTGTGTGTGTGTGTGTGTGTGTGTGTTATAGAGGTAAGTCCACTAGAACTCTAATGTGTGTGTTTGTTGTAAAATAAGCACATGATGTGATCAGGGTAATGCAGCAGACTGAATGGACTAATCAGATGAAGCCGAGAGCAACAGAAGCAAAACTACACTCAATACAGAGGATCCTCAAACAACCTGAACATCACAGTCACGCTGATGTGGAGATAAGGTGATGCGCAGCAGCGTATTTCAGGACTCATCATCAATGCAGAAGTGTCACAACCAAACCTACGCCCCGTCTGTGTGTGTGTGTGTGTGTGTGTGTGTGTGTGGAGTTGTGTTTATGGTGTTTGTGTATAGAGTTAATGTACGGTTTGTATTGTGTGTTTGATTGTCTATGTAATGTGTGTGTATAGATTGTTTGTGTGTCAGAGTGTGTTTTGTGTAGTGTGTATAAGTGTGTGTGTTTGCATATGTTTGTATGGAGTGTGTATATATGGAATGTGTGTTTGAGTGTGTGTATGTATGGAGTGTGTACCCATCTGCACACTGATCTCTGACTGGTGTTAATTTTAACAGTGTCAGAATCTTGTGTGTGTGTGTGTGTGTGTGTTTGCTCAATCAGCATGACTTGTGTATCAGTATATCTAATAAACACACCCTGAGCTGGAGTTGTGCAGCTCAGATCAGACGGAGAGCAGACGACACCGCAGTGAGTACTGACACTGAACTCTTACTATAGTAAACCTTCATCAGATGCTGTGTAAGTGTGTGTGTGTATAGGGATGACGGTGGTGATGCTGGCTGTGCTGCTGCTGCTGGTGTGTGTGTGTGACTCTACAGCCTTCAGACTCACAGGTACAGCAATGCTTAATGTGTTACTATATTGAGTTTCAACACTAAACAGTCATTAGTTGTGTTATTAAATGACTCGTTATGGTGAGTGGTTTAATGTGAATATGTAAATTAGTTTATTAAAAGCTAAATAATTCAACTGGAAGGTCACTCACTTTTCATTTTCTTAAAGTCTCACATTACTCGTTACTTAGAAGAGTCATAATATTACACAACTCCAACACTGATGAGCGCTGTAATGATGCGCATGAAACAGTGTTCAGGCACCAGGGTAAAGCTGAGGTAAACAGTATTATCTGCTGTCAGAAATTGCTGCATGAAGAAATAAAAGAGACACGTCAGACATGACCACATCAGATGCAGAGAGCGATCATTTCTGGCTGAAGAATGCTGCAACACTACTGAATCTACATCAACACTGCTGAATCCTGCCCTGATCAGCGTCTACATGTGGTGCAGAACAAATCATAACTATTAACAACACTGCATACAGCCAGATAATGCACAACAGCAAACAACTCACTGCCAGCGGTTAGAGATTACATCAGTTCCTTTTAGAAATGCACAGATGACTCTTATGAATCAGTTCTTTTAGCTGACTCATACGAATCGATTACTTTCATAGAAGCACACAGTTGACTCTTATGAATCCATTTTTTTTTTCATTCAGAGTTGACTATGAATCAGTTCTTTTTAGAAATGCACACAATTGACTCCTATGAATCAGTTCATTTAGTTGACTCTTACGTATTGGTTATATTCATAGAAGCACACAGTTGACTCTTATGAATCATTCTTGGTTAAATGCACATATTTGACTTATGAATCAGTTCTTTTTAGGAAAGCACACAGTTGACTCCTATGAATCAGTTCATTTAGTTGACTCTTACGTATTGGTTATATTCATAGAAGCACACAGTTGACTCTTATGAATCATTCTTGGTTAAATGCACATAGTTGACTTACGAATCAGTTCTTTTTAGGAAAGCACACAGTTGACTCCTATGAATCAGTTCATTTAGTTGATTTTTACATAGCGGTTGTATTCATAGAAGCACACAGTTGACTCTTATGAATAATGTTTTATTGCACGCAGTTACGACTCTTACGAATCGGTTATTTTCATAGAAGCACACAGTTGACTCTTATGAATAATTTTTTAAATGCACAGTTGACTCCCATGAATCAGTTTTTTTAATGCAGACAGTAGACTCTTATGAATCAGATCTTTTGGTTGACTCTTACGAATCGGTTATTTTTATAGAAACACACAGTTGACTAATGAATCTTTTTTTTTTTTAAATGCACAGTTTACTTTATGAATCAGCTCTTTTTAGAAATGCACACAATTGACTCAGATTCATAGGACTTTAAAAAAAAGATTCATAAGTTCTTTCAGTTGACTTATGAATATTTTTTGTTTATAGAAGCACACAGTTGACTCTTGAAGCAGTTCTTATTAGAGAAACACAGTTGACTCTTGAAGCAGTTCGTTTAGTTGATTCTTATAAAGCGATTCTTTTAGAGAAGCAAACAGTTGACTTATATCAATCAGTTTATTATTATTATGAATGAGTTGTGACTAATACTGGGCTGTTTGTGCTTGATGTTGTGACTAATACTGGGCTGTTTGTGCTTGATGTTCAGGAAACATCGCTCTGAGAGCTAAAACCCATCAGTCCGCTGACCCGCTGAACGGAGACTCCGCATGGAGAGCAGTGGCTGGAGATGGAGATCGGTCCTGCAGCTCCATCAGCTCGAAGAGAAGCCCCTGGTGGAGAGTTTCTCTAGCACAGACCTACAGAATCGCCAAAATCTCCATCAGCACCGGCACTGAGGGCATCAGCGGGGCCGAGATCCGCATCGGCAGCAGTCTGGAGGAGGACGGAAACCACAACCAGCTGTACGCCAGCTTCAGCTCAGTCATAGTCATGGATGAGTTCGTGTGGTGGTAGCCGGGTTTAGCTATTGGGCTGGATTACAGATTCTACTTTATAAGTGCTCATAAACCGCTCCGATCTTAATAATAGGCAGGTCATCCGCCAGCAGTGAAGGATGTAGTGAATTGTAATTTAAACTAAACCAAACGACTGCCTTACTAACTATTCATACAGCAGATAATTAGGTTTGATCGTTTACTTCAGTAATTTGGCATCAAATGTGGTCTGGGAGAGTTCATCTGCTCTGCTGTTGAGTGTGTGTGTGTGTGTGTGTGTGCATGGTGTACAGTGTGTTATTTGGGGTGCAGTGTATGGGAATTAGGTGTTAAACACACTGTATGAAAATAAACAGCATCTATTATTATTATTATTATTGAACTGGGCATTACAGTAAAGTGTGAGTGACTGGGGGAAACAGGCGAGTGTGGGGGGCTCTGGGCAGGGTGGGCAGGTGTGTTCCTGACGTCAGTGTCGGTGTTTTTCAGGGTGAGAGTGTTCTCTGTGCGGCCGGGGAAAGCTCAGGTGTTTAAGTTCAGGCCTGT
Source organism: Danio rerio (assembly GCF_052040795.2). Taxonomy (NCBI): domain Eukaryota; kingdom Metazoa; phylum Chordata; class Actinopteri; order Cypriniformes; family Danionidae; genus Danio; species Danio rerio. Next base: position 50,931,840 of record NC_141039.2, read on the forward strand.
GGAGGGACGCTTCATCAGTGTGATTTTACCAGGAGTGGACCGTGTGCTGAATCTGTGTGAGGTGGAGGTGTTCGCGCTCGCTGAAGGTAAATCACACACACACACACACACAGATCATGACACACATTCATTAGTTTTCTGACAAGAGGAAAACAGCCTAAAATAGGGGACCAAAAAACAATATGGTTTGGTATGCTCTTATGAACTGGCTCTTCTCAGTGATTCAGAAACAATCTGAGCAAACTAAATAAGCAGCTAGATGATTCTGATTCACAAACAAAAAACTCTCATGAACCAGTTCTTTTAAGTGACTCAGAAACAAAAAAGCAGTAAGATGACTGATTCACAAACAAATGACTCTTTTGAACCAGTTCTTTCCAGTGATTCAAAAACAATGCAGCTAGATGATTCTGACTCACAAACAAATGATGCTTACAAATCGGTTCTTTCCAATGATTCAGAAACACACAGGACAGTTAGAGGATTCTGATTCACAAACAAATGACTCTTATGAACCGTTTCTTACCAGTGATTTAGATACAATGCAAGCAGCTAAATGATTCTGATTCACAAACAAATGACTCATGAATTGGTTCCTTCCAATGATTCAGAACGACACAGAGCAGCTAGAGGATTCTGATTCACAAACAAGTGGCTCATGCGAACTGGTTCTTCCCAGTGATTCAGAAACAAAGCAGCTAGAGCACTGGTGTGAATTCCAGCTCCTGGAGGGCCGCAGCTCTGCACAGTTTAGTTCCAGCTTTACTTCAGCACACTCACCTGTAGGTTTCAACCAAGCCTGAAGAACCCCATTCAGTTGATCAGGTGTGTTTAATCAGGGTTAAAACTAAGAGCTGCGGCCCTGAGTTTGACACCTGTGAGCAAGATGATTCTGATTCACAAACAAACGATTCCTATGAACTGATTCTTTTTATGGATTTAACAGCACACAAGCTTGTGTTTGTGTCAGTAAAGCTGTGTGTGTGTGTGTGTGTTTCCTCCCTCAGACTCTAACTCAGACTCAGAGCTGGTGAATGTGGCAGTATCGGGTCGAGCCACTCAGTCCAGCACGCGTCTGGGTTCTGCTGCGTGTCTCAGTCTGCCACAGAACGCCATCGACGGGAACCGGCAGTACGACCCGTCCCGCGGCTCATGTGCGCAGACAGACACCGAGAGCGCCCCCTGGTGGAGGCTGGACCTGCTGCGGACACACACCATCACTGCAGTGGCTCTGACCCGCGGAGACCAGGACGTCAGCGGCGCGAGGGTGACCATCGGGGACTCGCTGCAGGACGAGGGACGAGCAAACCCGCTGTAGGAGACACACCATACTAGCCTGACATCTGAACTCAGCACTATCTAGACGAGCACAAAGCATTGTCCTAAACAAGTGAAAATGAAGAGAGTTTATTATTAAACCAAGCTGAATAACCCCACAGTGGAGGAAGAGACACAATGCTGCTCTACAGAGGACACAGGGGCAGTTTTCCTGCAGCCGGCACATTATTTTGCTTGTTTTTAGGAGAAATTTTCTTCATTTTGAGTCATTATTTCTGAAAATAAGACTATTGTGCTGCTCCAGAAAATACTAAGGGCTGCAACTGACGATTATTTTAATAATCAATTAATCTGTCAACACCCAGGAAAACACAAACACACACATTCATACACTCACACTCATACACTAGTGCCAGTGTAGTTGATCAGTTCCCCTATAGCGCATGTGTTTGGACTGTGGGGGAAACCGGAGCACCCGGAGGAAACCCACACCAACACGGGGAGAACATGCAAACTCCACACAGAAACACCAACTGACCCAGCCGAGACTCAAACCAGAGACCTTCTTGCTGTGAGGCTATTGTGCTACCCACTGCACCACTAGCATAATACTCCATGCTTCCTCAGCCACTCACTCTGTGCAGACGGATATTGTGCAGCTCTATACCTGATGCGTGTGTGTGTGTGTGTGTGTGTGTGTGTGTTTCAGGTGTGTGTCCGTGTCCTTCATCCCTGCTGGAGGAACAGGCCGCTTCAGGTGTGTTCCTGCTCTCCGGGGCCGATACGTGACTGTGGCTCTGGCTGGAGTAAACAGGACCCTGAGCCTGTGTGAGGTGGAGGTGTTCGGGGTGCCTGATCAGTAACATCCAGACATCAGCAGCGCTCCATATTTACTGGCTCCTGTTTTCATTTCTGCTTGTGTTGCATTATGGGATCTTGATCTTTCTTCCAACAACTTTTAACCTTAAACAGTGTGTGAAAGTGTGTGTCCTGCACATGTGTGATAGTGTGCAGTGCTCTATTGTGTGTGTGTTGTGTCATAGATATATACACTAGATATCGCATAGGGACCCTGAGCATGCGTCAATAGCGCCGCCATATTGGTACAGTGCTCTCAGGACAAGTGTCATTCAACCGCACTAGTCAAGACAGTGTTATTACGTGAAGATGCGGGACTTTAGCGCTGTCTACGGGTGTAGTAACGAGCAAACAAAGAAAACAAAGCACAAAGGCAGAACATTTCATAGATAATATCAAGTTTTTTCTGTTTTTGTATGTTCTGAACGTTTGTGCTAATCAGGTCACGTTATTGATGATAACAGTCTCTTACTGCATTCAGCATACGGCAAAGCAGCTCCAACTCACACTAAACACTCGGCTAATGCTGGTTTTGTTGAATAAAATCAGCAAACAATGCAAAAGAAACATGACAACGAGATGCTGCGCTGCCAGAAACTGGTATTGTCGGCTTGTGAAAGAGTCGTTCGGGGGATTCATTCACAAGCGAATCGCTCTCTCCGTCAGTATGAGCAGTGAAAGCAGGAGAGGAGCTGTGTTTCAGGACATGATGAGATCAGATTTAACAGGGAGGGTGGATAATACATTTCTGTACACACAAACACAAGCATTATGTCAGGAATGCCCGTGCGGTCACTGATCCATCAATGTAGAAAAGTGATGTCAAATTATAATTTTCTTAATTAGAAAAAAAAATGACATACTAACATCCAGGAAAACTCCCGATCACAGATATATGTGTATATGTGTATATCTCTGGCTTTGCATGGCCACAGTCCTCCACTGTACCTTGGTCCCGCATTCAGTTCAAAGGAGCGCTACCCTGTAGCAAGATGGCGGCGCTATTGACGCATTCCGTCCAATAGACAACAACAGGCCAGGCAACATCTAGTGTATATATCGATGGTGTTGTGTATTACGCTACAGAAGCCTCGTGGTAAACTGCAGCACATTCACTGATACTCTACACACTCATTCCTCTGCAGATGATCTCTTATATTATTTTAAACTGCTAGAAGTCTCTCTGGTAAACTGTAGAGTTGACTTTACAACATCAGCAGTGGACAGAGCAGATCAACATCCCATAAAGCACTTCACCATCATAAATAAACACTTGACTAAATCTGGAAACTGCTGTGTTTAACAGTGAACAAACACAAATAACAGCGACGCTATTGACATTATTATAATAAACAGCAGAAAGCAGTCGCTCTGCAGACCTGAAGAGTGTTCATGACCACATGACCAGCAGAACAACATCATGAGGGAAGATCAGTTCACATCATCCCTGACCCAGACCTCCAATCATCAGTGGAAGAGAACGAGAGCTGAGGCCTGGAGACAGAGATGTTCAATCTGTTCCACAACAGCTGTTTAACTGAGAGATCCACTTTACTTCTCAATATATTAGTTTAATAGCTGATTTATTGTGTCTGTCCTAATCCTGTGTGTGTGTGTGTGTGTGTGTGTGTGTGTGTGTGTGTGTGTGTGTGTGTGTGTGTGTGTGTGCGTACATGAATGTTCTGCTGCAGTTCCTCTCAGACTCTCAATAAAGCTGCAGACTCTCCACCACTGGGTGTCGCTGTTGTTTAATCTTTACTGAAACACACACACACACACACACTGGTGCTATAACTGCCAGACTACAAAAACACACAGATTCCACTACTGTGTGTGTGTTGAGCAGGAAACACACACACAATGAAACAGATGCACTCAGATACACATGGTCACTCACTTAAACACACATACTCTGTCACACACACATCATCACTCAAATACACTTACAAACACACAATCACACTCAAACATATAGAAATACACACACAAATACGCTTACAAACACACACGCCATCACACCCACTCAAACAAAATACACACGCTCTCACACACTCAAATACAATCATACACACTCACTCTCACACCTTCACACACACAAGCGCAAACAAACAGACACAACCTAACTCAAACACACAAACAGCTGCACTCTTCACATTATTCTCACACACACACACACACAGCTGCAGCAGTGAGGGTCTTCAGAATCTGCTGATGTTCAGATTATTCTCTGTCCAGTAAACAAGACTCTGCTTCTCTTCACACACACACACAGATGATTCTCTCTCTGCAGTAAACAGGACTCTGCTTCTCTTCAGTGTATTGAGAATGACGAGTCTCCATCATGTTAATTGTGTTTTGAGCAGCAGGACGAGAGTGTGTGTGTGTGTGTGTGTGTGTGTGTGTGTTCATCTCAGACACCATCTGCGCTTCATCCTCCAGCTCTTGGATGGGTTTGTGTGCTTGTTCTCAGTCAATGCTCCATCAGTTGGACTACACCACACAGTTTGCAAAAGAATTAAATGTTTTTGATTTATGGTAATATATGCAAATGACATGCAAATGACATACAGTATCATCACAACTGAGTTTCATAGCTCACATGAATAAAATGTCAAACGTGCAACATAGACCCAAACACTGCACAGACAGCAGCTGTCTGTATTCCCTCTGTTGTCTGACAGGGTTTCTGGAGGTCAGCATGTTTGATGTGCAGAGCCGTGTTCTCCCGCTGCAGCATGAACCACGTCACAGTCATGATGTCAGCAAGTGTGCGCTTATACCATGGGGAAATGTGGCGATTACACTATCGATAACACACTCTCTGACAATAGTTTTAGCATTTCTGTGCTGCTAAACAACACAAACACACAGCTATCTTCATCACATCAGGGCTGTCATATTAGCAGGAAAATATCTTTCAGTTTGAGATGCACGAATAGCAGATTACAGCAGCGGAAAACAGTCAGCTTTGTCTTATTGCTTTATATACACTTGTTTTCTTTATACAGTCAGAATTAAAAGCCCTCCTGTTTATTTTCTTTTTAGCAGAGAGCAGATTTCTGCAGCACATTTCTGCACATAATAGTGTTAATAACTCATCTCTAATAACTGATTGATTTTCTCTTCATCATGATGACAGTAAATAATATTAGACTAGATATTCTTCAAGACACTTCTATACAGCTTAAAGTGACATGTAAAGGCTTCACTAGGGTAATTAGGGTGACTAGACAGGTTAAGGGTAATTAAGCAAGTTATTGTATAATGATGGTTTGTTCTGTAGACTATTGAACAAATATAGCTTACAGGGGCTAATAACATTGACCTTAAAATGGTGTTTAAAAAGTAAAAAAAAAAAAAAAAGCTTTTATTGTAGCCGAAATAAAACAAATCAGTCTTTCTCCAAAAGAAAAAATATTATCAGACATACTGTGAACATTTCCTCAATCTGTTCAACATCATTTGTGAAATATTTGGGCCAATAATTCTGATTTCAGCTGTTTATATTTATATTTATTGACTGTGGAAAATTCTGTCTTGTTAGTGTTGTTATGCAGTTTATGAGAAACTGATGTTGACTTTTTTATTAGTATTTATTTATATTATTATGAATTTATTATAGCTATAGTTCTTAGAAAGTAAATTGAAGTCTGAAAAACTCAGCATCAGCCAAGAATATTACAATTACAATATTACAAAGTGCATCTTAAATTCCTCATTATTACTAATCTATGTGTACATTTGTCCTAAAAGCCCATCAACCTGACTCACGATGCCATTTATAATATACAATAATCGCAATATGAACATTTTCCCATATCGTGCAGACATACAGTGTACTCAAGTTTGATTTCAAACTAAATACTTTAGATGAAATAAACAACTTCATAGCATTGCAATCATAATTTGCATATAATATTTTTCTAAATAGGATATACAATTTTTATGTACGTATATTGCTGACAAAAAGGCATCTCTGAAAACACACACACACACAAACACATACACACACACACACACACACACACACACACACAAACACACACACACACAAACACACACACACACACTGCAGTGATGACGACTGATTAATTTCAATTGTCAAAGTCTCCTAATGATATGAAATTAATGCTTTTTAAGTGCAGTTTTTTTATTTTAATAATTAAATTCTAATCACTATTTTGTTATTGAATGTACTACTAAATGTACTATTCTCTGTACATCATCTTTTACTAGTTATTTAAGACACTAGTATTCAGCTTAAAGTGACAGTGTAGTCTATATATTTTACATTTTTTAAATATATAGTGCATCATTGGTAGCATGATCACCTCACAGCAAGAAGGTCTCTGGTTTGAGTCTCGGCTGGGTCAGTTGGTGTTTCTGTGTGGAGTTTGCATGTTCTCCCCGTGTTGGTGTGGGTTTCCTCCGGGTGCTCCGGTTTCCCCCACAGTCCAAACACATGCACTATAGGAGAACTGGGTTGGCTAAATTGTCATTCCGCTGTGGCGACCCCAGATTAATAAAGAAACTAAGCCGAAGAGAAAATGAATGAATGAATGAATGAACGAATATATATATATATATAATTTCTACTCCAGCCAAACTAAAAGAAGTAAGCCTTTTTCAAGAATAAAAATAAATGATCAAATACTGTGAAACTGTTCTCGGGAAATATTTGAAGAATGAATATTTGACAGGAGGTGAATCATTTTTTATTTAACCCTATGCAAGCAAACAACTCTCAGATGGAGCTTTTACAAGCTATTCATCAATGCATGACTTTTTTTTTCTTTTTTTTGGGCAAAATTACGCTTCTTGGAGAATAAATGTGAGTCAGATTCAGTTTTTAATTAATATTGCTGACAAAAAGGCATCTCTGACTGCTTTTGGCAATCTCACATCATTCTCAAACTTTCCAAATTATTATTCGTGCCTAAAAATAAATAAATAAAATGGCTCGAGAGAATCAAATATTCACAACAATGACAATTAAAGTAAGTTAAACTCAAACACTGAAAGAATAAAGTAAGTGTGTGTGAGTGTGTGTAAATCAGCCATTGATTATGGTCACGCTTTATCTTACTGCAGGCAAACTGATTAATATGAATACAAAAATATTGAGGTTTCTGATGTCAGATGGTAGATCTTTACATCAAGAATGTTCACAGAATGCTCTGGCTGCCCCGCCGCTGGCACTCTGAACACTGAATGTGTTTTCTGTCTAGATAAATCAGTGATACGCTGCTTTTGTTGTGAGGATTTGGCTTTAATGTCTCAGTGTTAGTCTCTACATTTGCAGTTAAGGCAGACGTTTACTGGTGCTGGTGTTTATGTTCATATGTGCTCATCACTCGAGCATTACAATCTGATAAACATGCCATAGCAACAATCCCCACATAGAAATCTGATATATGGTAATATATGCAAATCACACATATGACAGACAAGTTCCTGTCTGGATGGAAGTCAATATTATTCACCTGCCAGAGAAATATTTAAATTCTTTTACAAATATTTCCCAAGTGATGCTAAACGAAGACACATTTTAAAACCAATAGTGAGTTTTTAAAACGTTATATGAGATATAAATGTTATATATGGTGTAGAAAAATTATATATTGAATATAAAATGTTATATATAGAGAGTCAAAATGTTATGTGGCATAAAAAAAGTTATATAAAATGTAATATGTGGAAATTAATAATGTTATGTGTTATATAAAAATAATATATGGGACATAAAAATGTTATATAATATATAAATGTTATATATAAATGTAAAATATGGTATACAAAATGTTATATAGGAATTAAAGTGTAAAATGTTATACATTAATCAAATAAAATGTTGCAAATGTTATATATATGTTATATAAATGTCAAATAAAATGTTATATATATATATATATGTTATATATAAAATGTTATTTGGGATTTAAATGGTACATATAAATGTAATATGTAGTATATAAATGTTATATGGAATTTAAAAGTTATTTAAAAATAATTTAAAATTTAATATGTGGAAATTAAAAATGTTATGTTAAATGTAACACGGTTTATAAAAATGTTATATTGCAATTAAAAATGTCTAATATAAATGTAATATATAGTAAATAAAAATGTTATATGAAAATGTCAAATGTGGAAATTAAAAGTGTTTTATAGAAATGAACAATGTTATATAAATGTTATATATACTGCACATGTAATATGGTTTATAAAAGTAATATAAATGCAATATATGATATCTAATAATGTAATATGGTATATTAAAGTTATAAACTGTAAAATGTGGGAAATGTTATATGTATAAGTGTGATGTCTGTGATATAGAGATGTTAGATGTGATCAGGCTGTTTCGTTGTTTTGTGATCATCAGCGACGCCGTGAACTCTAAAACACATCGAGCTCTATTTGTGATGCTCATCTGCCGGCTGAATCTCGACACAATCACACAAACTCAGGGCTTTCTGACCCTCGCTGCAGGAGCAGGAATAATTCCCGGAGCGTATCGATCAGGCCGGAGCTCCACATGTGTGTCTCACAGAGTAATTGAGTCTGCTCTTCATGGCTTCATTACCTGACGGGGTCGCTCTGTTCTCAGGTCAGTCTCCAGTGTGTATAATCTATACAGAAGATCCGTTTATAATGACTGAAGGAGCTGTCGGCGCTGACTCTCACTGACATACAGCACAACCACACACATACAGAAGACAGTTCACATATAACAGTGGGTTCTGCGTCTATGGCTGCATGTTTACTCAATTTACCCATGCATGGTGACCCAATTCTGATGTCTTCTCCCTGTGTGGCACTCTGGACTCACGCAGGTGTCAGCAAAAACAACAACAACATATCGATATTCACCTGTCAATGCAAGCTGCTGATCTAGATGCTTATTCTGTTTCTGAATTAATGGAAAGAACCAGTTCGCGGGAGTCATTTATTTGTGAATCAGAGTCCTCTAGCTGCTCGTTTTGTTTTTGAATCACTGGAAAGAACCAGTTCATAAGAGTCATTTTTGTTTGCAAATCAGAAGCTGCGTCCCAAATGGCACACTATACACTATGCACTCATGCACTATGTACTTATGCACTTACACACTCAACAGGATAGTACATGTATGTAGTGGCGTCCCAAATGGCACACTAATGTTTTTTTTACTAAGCGGAAATTCAAACCGTTTCCCTGATGACATTTGACGGTCGCCAAATCAGTAAAATTAACGACCGACTTATCAAACAATACCTGCCGTGAGTATTGCCGCATTCACCATCGGGAGGCGCAATAATCACTCTCGTAGAAGAATTTTGCTTTCACCATCCAAAATAAATAAAGTTATCCAACATGTGCGTCCGATGGCTCCGCCCCTTCCGCTACGTAAGCAAACTCGCGGTCGTTGAGTGTGTGATGTGTCCATCGTTACACACTTCACTTTAGCGGCTGAATGAGTGCATCATCCGGGTAATTAAAGTGCACTTATTATTTTTAGAGTTTTCAGTGTGAACACACTACTTACACTATTTATACTACAAAATGGCGTAGAATAGTGCATAAGTGTGCGATTTGGGACGCAGCTAGAATCATTTAGCTGCTCATTTTGTTTTTGAATCGCTGGAATAAACCGGTTCGCAAGAGTCATTTGTTTATGAATCAGAGTCATCTAGCAGCTTGTTTTTTCGTTATATCACTGGAATGAAACGGTTCGCAAGAGTCATTTGTTTGTGAATCAGAATCATCTGTCTGCTTGTTTTGTTTTTGAATCACTTGAATGAACCGGTTCGTGAGAGTCATTTGTTTATGAAATAGAATCATCTAGCTGCTCATTTTGTTTTTGAATCACTTGAATGAACCGGTTCGCGAGAGTCATTTGTTTATGAAATAGAATCATCTAGCTGCTCATTTTGTTTTTAAATCACTGGAATGAACCAGTTCATTTGTTTGAGAGCTAAAATCATCTATAGCAGCTTCCTTTTTTTATCAATGAAAAAAAAAACGGTTTGCAAAAGTCATTTGTTTGAATCAGAATCATTCATTTATTTTCATTTGGCTTAGTCTCTGATTATCAGGGGTCGCCACAGCGGAATGAACCACCAACTATTCCAGCATATGTTTTGCGCAGTGGATTTGTTTTTTTGAGCAAGTGATTCTTTTATTCAATCATATATATATATATATATATATATATATATATATATATATATATATATATATATATATATATATATATATATATATATATATTTCTTTTCTTTTTTTTTTTTTTTAAGTAATGAGGTAGATTAAATACAAATACTTACAAAGAGATAAATAACTGAATCAGAATCTTCTGGCTGCTTATTTTGTTTTGATCTACTGAAAAGAACCGGTTCGTGAGAGTCATTTGCTTGTGAATCAGAATCATCCATGGAGGGTTGCTTGGATTCTACCTAAAATATCTATTCAATAATGAAATAATTAAATAAATTGTACGTATTTAACAGATATTTTAGGTAACCCCCATTATAATAATGTTATTTTGACCACTCAGTGTGTTTTCCTCGTGTGTGTTTTCAGTGATGTGATCAGCGAGACTCGTCATGGTTTACAGCTGCTGTTCAGACTCTTCTTCTGTCTCTACATCCTTCATTATTAGTTTGATGAAATGAGAATTACTGAATCAACAAACCCAAGATCCAAACAACAGGAAGAAACAGGCCAATGAGAGTGACGGAGGAAGGAAACTGAAACTGCATTATTGCTGAAAAATCAACAGTCGTAGTGCATCAATAATACATGCAGTATATCTGTGTATTTCTCTGTTCTGAACTCATTCTCCATGTTTTTCCTTCTGTTTCAGTGTTGAACAGGGATGTGTGCAGTGTTTTGGTTGTCCTGTAGAAGTTGTGGGTTTGATTTGCACGAGTCTGGAAGTGTGTTAAAGCAGAAACGGGGGAATCCAGCTCTCTCTCCTGGATAACGGGGTCGATACGGAGGAATCTGCTTTGCAAATGTGTGTCAGCAGGTGTTTACTGTGCATGAAGCCCTCGGCGGCGACACCGCAGCTCAAACAGCCCCGGGCTGAATATAATACCTGCAGAGATCAGCCGGATTCAGCTCTCTCACACACACACACACACACACACACACACACACACACACACACACACACTCCTGGAGAGGAGGAGGAGAAGCAGAGACTATATATTTGTGTATTCAGTTTGTGTTTTGTGTGTGTGTGTGTGTGTGTGTGTGTGTGTGTGTGTGTGTGTGTGTGTGTGTGTGTGTGTGTGTGTGTGTGTGTGTGTGTGTCTTTAAACACTCCGCCCAGCAGATGCAGATGTGTTTGTGTTGAGTTGTTGTAGGATGATGGTCACTGTGAGTTCTGTGCTGTCTGTCAGGTTTTGACATGAGAATTCCTACAGACAAAACACAAAAATACACTCAGCAACAGAGTAGAGGATGAGTTTAGTGTCATCCCACACACACTCAGATTTACCCATTCACAGACTTTCACACACACTCTCAATCACTGTGTGAAAACTCTAATCCAGCAACAAAGACATCAATTATTTAGAAAGAGCCTCATTAATAATGTATTTATTTATAAACACACACACACACACGCGCGCGCTCCTCAGTGTGAATGTTTGCTCATATTGATCAACATCTGCAGTCCTTTCACAGAAATCACTTCTGATTTATCACAATCACAACGATTTGTCACAGAAATCATCTCTGATTGATCACATCACCTGATTTATCACATTAATCAATGATTTGTCACAGATCAGGTGATGTGATCAATCAGAGATGATTTCTGACAAATAATTGTGATTAATGTGATAGATCAGGTGATCTGATCAATCAGAGAATATTTCTATCACATAATCACAATGATTTGTCATAACTCATCTCATGATTGATCACATCACCTGATTTATCACCAAAATCACAACGATTTGTCACTGTAATCACCTTTGATTGATCACATGACCTGATTTATCACCAAAATCACAATGATTTGTCACTGAAATCACCTTTGATTAATTACATGACCTGATTTATCACCAAAATCACAATGATTTGTCACTGAAATCACCTTTGATTGATCACATGACCTGATTTATCACCAAAATCACAATGATTTGTCACTGAAATCACCTTTGATTGATCACATGACCTGATTTATCAGCAAAATCACAATGATTTGTCACTGAAATCACCTTTGATTGATCACATCACCTGATTTATCACCAAAATCACAATGATTTGTCACTGAAATCACCTTTGATTGATCACATCACCTGATTTATCAGCAAAATCACAATGATTTGTCACTGAAATTACCTTTGATTAATTACATGACCTGATTTATTACCAAAATCACAATGATTTGTCACTGAAATCACCTTTGATTGATCACATGACCTGATTTATCACCAAAATCACCATGATTTGTCACAGAAATCACCTTTGATTGATCACATAACCTGATTTATCAGCAAAATCACAATGATTTGTCACTGAAATCACCTTTGATTGATCACATGACCTGATTTATCACCAAAATCACAATGATTTGTCACTGAAATTACCTTTGATTAATTACATGACCTGATTTATTACCAAAATCACAATGATTTGTCACTGAAATCACCTTTGATTGATCACATGACCTGATTTATCACCAAAATCACCATGATTTGTCACTGAAATCACCTTTGATTGATCACATGACCTGATTTATCACCAAAATCACAATGATTTGTCACTGAAATTACCTTTGATTGATCAGATCACCTGATTTATCAGCCAAATCACAATGATTTGTCACAGATTTGTTACAAATCCCCCTGATTCATCACAGAAAGCCCCCTGAAGCGTCTCGCCTTCATCAGCCTGATCTGCAGTTGTCAGTGTTTCTGAGCCCAGTGCAGGGTGAATATTCAGAAACCGTATCAGCAATCACACAAACAGCGAACAGCCTTATAATCAGAACAGATGCAGTGTCCACATCTCCTGTAACCACACACACACTCCTCAGCATCCACAGCAGAGAGAGAGAGAGCATGTGTGTGTGTGTGTGTGTGTGTGTGTGTGTGTGTGTGTGTGTGTGTGTGTGTGTGTGTGTGTGTGTGTGTGTGAGATCTGAGGTGCAGATGCAGTCCTCCCTGCGGCTCCACTGTTTCTGAATCAGACTCCTAATTAAAGCCGGAGGGACACATGCGACACGCAGGAAGAGGAATACATTACCATCAGAAGATGAGGAGGAAGTTCAGAAACACACACTTGTTGTTTGGAGACTTCTGATGTGCAAAACCAGAAGCTGCAAGGGCTCGTCATTGATTCCTCTGCACCTCTGATAACACTTCAGTATCGAGACCAGTGCTCACTATTAACTACTGGCCTATTACACTGCAGAAGTGCTCTTCTTAGAGTTCTTGTCTCGTTTCTAGACCAAATATCTAAAAATACTCAAATCATAAAGCATTTTCTAGACAAGCAAGATTGTTTTCAAGAGATAATGAGTCAAAATGAAGTGAGTTTTTAATTAAAACAAGCAAAATATTCTGACAATGGTGTCTGAAAAGTAATCTTAAGTGTCAAAAGGAAAAACTAGATGATTCAGCTTCCCCCATTGGCAGATTATTTTGCTTGTTTAAAGGAAAACCTCACCTAATCTGGCTGATTATATCTGAAATCAAGACATTTCATATTTCACTCATCTGCAGTATTGTTATTTTGGACGGTTTGTGATGACCTAATGACAGGATTTCGCTCTCAGATGTCCTGCATACAATATTAATGTCATTAACAGGCATTATAATGGAGCGTGCAGAGAAACACACTCCTCAAACCAAACACACTCGGTCCATTTCCTCTGGTTAAGTGAAGAAAATGAAAAGCAGCCTGTGAAAGCGGAGCCCGAGTCATTAGAGGCCTGTCAGTCTGCCTCCTACACTAATATTCAATATTCACCACACAAATCAGCATTATTAATGTTTCAGCTCTTGAAGGACTGCTCTGTGTCTCTGTGAAGTCTCTTTCTAAAGCTGCCCCGAGATGAAGCTCCCCATCCAAATATGTCAAGTTGATGCAAGTTAAAGTGCAAATAGCAGAGAGTGTGTGTGTGTGTGTGTGTGTGTGTGTGTGTGTGTGTGTGTGTGTGTGGGGTCGGCTTCTGTGGCAGCGGTGGCTCTGAACTCTTTGTTTTTGGGTACAAAGTCACGTCTGTGAGTGAAGATGAAAGACAGAATGTGGGCGAAACGGACTTAAGAAAGTCTTAAGAGCAAACTAGAGCAAACTATAGTGAGTGCCAGAGAGGAGCAGTCGGTATATTCACATTTATATCTTCATATATTCACCGATATCTTCATATCTGCGCTTCTGATTTAACTCTCTGTGTGATATTAAACTCTATATTTTACTGTTCTGAGTCGGTTTGATCATGAGAATTGTTTGTTTGCCATAAACGAATATCTTAAAACTTAATTTATATTATATTTGATCAATAACAAAAAATAACATGCGTTAACATATTACAACTGAATATTAGAATATTGACCATGATATTACCACATTTACAGCCTTATATGATACTGATTTTCATAGTCTATTTCATACTATTAAAATTATGATTTCTTGTATATTTACTCAGCAGCATGGTGGTGCAGTGGGTAGCATGATCGCCTCACAGTGTGTTGGCGTGGGTTTCCTCCGGGTGCTCCGGTTTCCCCCACAGTCCAAACACATGCACTATAGGGGAATTGGGTAGGCTAAATTGGCTGTAATGTACGTGAGTGTGTGCAAGAGTGTATGGGTATTTACCAGTGATGGGCTGCAGCCGGAAGGGCGTAAAACTTGTGCTGCATAAGTTGGCGGTTCATTCTGCTGTGGCGACCCAAAATTAATAAAGTGACTAAGCTGAAAAGAAAACGAATGAATGAATGTTTACTCACGCTCAAGTCTTAGGAACAAACTATAGTGAAAGCCAGAGAGGAGCAGTCGGTATATTCACATGCGTATTCATAGATCTTCATTTCTGCATAATTTCACGATCGTTATGATATTAACAACTCTATTTTACTGTTTTCAGTTAGTTCATGAATTATTTGTTGAAAATAAGTCATAAAATTACATTTTAGAACTAAATCCATATTGTTTCCGATCAATAACACAAAATTATTCTTTTTTAAATATTACCATGATTAATCAAGGAGCGTCTTCTAGACAAGTAAAAATATAGTAAAAAAAGGGGATTTTACCTTAAAACAAGTTAAATAATCTGCCAATGGGGTGAACAAAATAATCAACACAGGCTCATTATTGATACGTACCCCTGTATACATTTCTGGTGAGCGACTAATACATCCCAGGAGGTGCTTCTTCTGCTGTTTTGTTTTTGTCAATCCACCAGAGGGCGCTGTGTACGCTTTTACAGATCTCAAATTTCTCTCAGGAGTGCTATTCATGCTTGCTGTTCTCGCTTAAATTTACCAGAGGCCGCTGTTGACTGTCTGATCCCTCGACCAACCCCTTCCCTAAACCCAACCGACAGTGTTATGAAAAGCAATCCAGAAAAAGAAAAGCCCCCGTCTGGCTTTTACCACATTTTCAGATCTTAGCACATTCTCACCCTGATAATTACTTGTTTATTTTATTTTTTTGGTTTTGTTTTACCTGCTTTCTGGAACTGCTCTTTGCCAGACTCGAATCCTGTTGACTCCTCTCTGCAGCTCAAGTCTGCCAACGTAGGCAACGAGCCACAGGACAAACTGGTAACAGCATAAAAGCCGTCCACACAGAGGAAAGCGGTCAGCTGGTAGCATGAAAACAAACAGATGCCCTCGACAGAATCCTAACACCCCATAGCGTTCATTTTAAAGACAAAATGCAGCCATGTAAACCTCTGGATGGGCAATGCGGTGGTGCAGTAGGTAGTGATGTTGCCTCAGTAAGAAAGTCACTGGTTCGAGCCTCGGCTGGGTCAGTTGGCATTTCTGTGTGGAGTTTGCATGTTCTCCCCGTGTTAGCGTGGGTCCAAACACATGCGGTACAGGTGAATTGGGTACGCTAACATTGTTCGTAGTGTGTGTGTGTGTGAATGAGTGCGTATGGATGTTTCCCATTAATGGGTTGCAGCTGGAAGGGCATCCGCTGCGTAAAACATATGCTGGATAAGTTGGTAGTTCAATCCACTGTGGCGACCCCTGAATAATAAAGGGACTAAGCCGAAAAGAAAACAAACAAATGAATGAATATACCTCTGGATGCATAATTTGCACTCTTCAGAAATGTATACAGGGGTACGTTTTCACAACTACTCCTGTTTTTTGTTTGAAATAATTTCGATTCTTTTCCCAGAGAGGATTGCGGGTGGAAGGGCATTCGCTGCATAAAAACTTGCTGGATAAGTTGGCGGTTCATTCCGCTGTGGCGACCCCATATTAATAAAGGGACTAAGCTGACAAGAAAATAAATGAATGAATGAATGAATAAAGTTCAATTCACTCAACCCATTGGCAGATTTTTAGCTTGTTTTAAGGAAAAACTCTTCATTTTGACTCTTTATTTCTGAAAACACAAAACTTATTGCTTGTCTAATAAATGCTTCTTGATTTAAGAGTTTGTAGATAGTTCGACTAGAGTATTTATTGCAGTGTTTAAAGTAAAAATACTACTTTGAGAAAAACAAATGTTTTTAAGTTTACGTATAGACAGTTGTCGTGTTCTTGCGTTGAGGTTATAATCAGAAACATCATTTATTACTTAACCCAATATAAAAAGCCAGCAGTTTCCCTTTCCTTCAGTGCACAGCCAATAATAATCAGCGAAATACAGATTATAGCATCTAGTGTGACTAGTGGCACTGATTCAGTCTGTCTGTCTCTATATGAAGATGAAGATGATGATGATGAGCAGCTGTATATCAGCATTATGAGCTCAGTGTGTTTCTCTCCTACAGAACCGTGTGTGTTCTTCATCTGTCTGCAGTAATAATAATAACACTGTCAGCGTGTGTTCATGCGTGACGCGTTCCTCTCTTCCTGTTTCCTGTGTGCTTTAGGATTATTCAGGTGATTAATGACTGATTTACATGTTGACTTTACCTGATGATCAGCATAAAGACATCATCTCCAGCCTACGATCAATACTGTTCCAGACACACACACACACACACACACACACACACACACACACACACACACACACACACACACACACACACACACACACACACACACACACACACACACACACACACACACACACACACACACACACACACACATTGATTAAAGCTCCTGCGTCTGCTCTTCTCCTCATCAGTAATCTCTGATACAGAAAGACTGGAGTAATAGAGACACATTTGAGTTCATTGCTCAAAATTCTGGCCAAAAATAAAGTTTACAAACATTTGATCAAAGTTTCGACACTTCAACAAGTGAAGCGATTGTGTCTTAGTAAAACAGTATTTCAGTTTGTCTGCTATTGCAATATTGTTATTTCAGATGAATCTCTGCTGAGTAAATGTCCTCTAGAGTATTACCTGCTGTGTTTTAATGCTTTAATTAAGTCTTGATTTAAAATATAGTAACATGTTAGTACAAAAAACTGCTAAATAAAATGTATCTCCTGGGATGTATTTGGTGCTCTTCAGAAATGTATATGGGGTAGGTTTTCAGAATGAGTCTGGGTTGCAAAAAAATATGAACAACTAAAGACAAAATAATGTGCCCTCCATTAAACTGAGCTGTTTTTATTTTGCATTTTCATTTTCCCTCGTTTATTTATGCTCATGCATTAAGGGGCCTCGACCTTTCTTCTCTTACCCTTGAAAAGTTGAACAAAGTGACTTTGATGAATGTGTGTGTGCAAAATACAGCATGAAGTGTCTGTTCACAGGCTCACACGCTTATGACAGCTCTTTTAAACTTCATAAATGTGTATTTTTAGAGCTTGGACGTCTTTATAAATACATTTTTGGCTCATTTAGACTGATGTGCATGCTTTTGTGCTTTTATTCATGCGTGAAAACCACTAAAATATCACTCAAAGTCACTTTGTTAAACTGTAGAGGTGAATTTTCAATATCAGAAGTGGACAGAGCAGAGATCAACATCCTATAATGCAGTTCACCACCGCACATACACACAAAACACTTGAGAATCACTAAATTTGGAAACTGGAATATTTTAAAGTGTTTCTCTTTCCTTCTGTCATTCTCTCTCTCTCCCCTGCTCTTCAGTGTTTGTCTGCAGTTGAGAGCGAGTGGACAGCAGAGATGAAGATGAAGCAGAGGAGATGTGTTGAGGAGACGCAGAGATTGAGGGAATGTGAGTCTGCTTTAATTAAATACGTGTGGTTCGGCTACAGGTGCACATTCAGAAGGCAAGAGACACGCCATCTGCTGCGAGACATGCCAGACATCAAATATTCATGAGCATACACACACACACACACACTCATGCGCTTCAATATGGGCCACACAGATACACACTCACACAGATACACACATCCTGATACCATATACACACACTTCAATATGGGCCATCACCAGCTCACACACACACACACACACACACACACACACACACTATGTGTTTTTTATGCCGGCATATCCACATTACACAAATAAAACCTCACAATTGACCAACTAAAAGCTGCTGTAAAGCCGAAAGCTCTGGATTTTTTAAATTACATATGCGGGTCCAAAACACATGTTTACACTGCTTTTCTCATCTTGCTTAGAGTTTTGTTTCTAGTCCAGATATCCAAATGAATTGAGTCTTTCCTCGCTTAAAACAAGCAAAATAATCTGCCAATAATCTGCCAATAATCTTTGGTCTACTTCAGTTCCTCAAAATAGCAACGTGCCAACAATGTGCCTTAACACACCTCCTCAACACCTCCCTGTGCCTTAACACACACCACAGAGGCACGATTGCATCTGCTGCTCAAACAACTCAGAACACAATGTACAAGTGAGTCCTGCACCAGGGTGAATCTAGGAAAAACACTTGCATTGTGCCGGGTGTATGATCGGGCCCATAATGTGCTGCTGACATAATCATACAGTAAGTCTGACTCCCCATGGACGAACACACTGCCCACTTCCCACAGTGCTGACCACAGAGCTCCAGAAGCCCATTAGAGGAGCTACAGCAGATCCGTCCACATGCAGAGCCATTACAGACATGAAGAGCTGAAACCTGCTGTACAGAGCGCACACACACACACACCTCTATTAGTCTCCATCTCATCTCTGCATATTCCTCGCAATATTCACCGTAGAAAAACATTTCTGTTTTCATGAAGGCTGAACACATTTAGGATGCAACAGTGATCCTTCAGCTGAATTTTGACCCACCAGCTATATAACCCTTTTTACACCACATAAACTCCTCACACACACACACACACACACACAGATACACAGACACACTCCAACACACGAATAATAAGAATCTGCTGCATTACCTTTTAGAAAAGCATTAAAAATAATTTTAATAAACAGAGTAAGTAACAAATAATTTGTTATGTTATATCTTTAAATTAACAGCAACATAACCTCACCAGCCACTTTATTAGGTACACCTGTCCAAATGCTGGTTAACACACTTCTCTAATCAGCCAATCACATGACAGCAGCTCACTGCATTTCGGCATGTAGACATGGTCAACAGGATCTGCTGCAGTTCAAAGTGAGCATCAGAATGGGGAAGAAAGGGGATTTAAGAGACTTTGAACGTGGCATGGTTGTTGCTGCCAGACGGGCTGCTCTGAGTATTTCAGAAACTGCTGATCTACTGGGATTTTCACGCACAACCATCTCTACGGTTTACAGGGAATGCTCCGACAAAGAGGAAATATCCAGTGAGCGGCAGTTCTGTGGGCGCAAATGCCTTGTTGATGAGGCCAGAGGTCAGAGGAGAATGGCCAGACTGGTTCCAGCTGATAGAAAGGCAACAGTAACTCAAATAAGACAACCGAGCTCTGCAGAAGAGCATCTCTGAACACACAACACGTCCAACCTTGAGGCGGATGGGCTACAGCAGCAGAAGAGCACACCGGGTGCCGCTCCTGTCAGCTAAGAACAGGAAACTGAGGCTACAATTCACACAGACTCACCAAAACTGGACAATAGAAGATTGGAGAAACGTTGCTGCTCTGATGAGTCTCCATTTCTGCTGACACATTCAGATGCTCGGCTCACAATTTGGCCTCAACAGCATGAAAGCATGGATCATCCTGCCTTGTATCAGCGGTTCAGGCTGGTGGTGGTGGTGTAATGGTGTGGGGGAGATTTTCTTTGGGTCCATTAGTACCAATTGAGCATCAACGCCACAGCCTACCTGAGTATTGCTGCTGACCATGTCCATCCCTTTATGAGCACAGTGTCTCCATCTTCTGATGGCTACTTCCAGCAGGATAACGCAGCATGTCATAAAGCTCAATCATCTCAGACTGGTTTCTTGAACATGACGATGAGTTCACTGTACTCAAATGGCCTCCACAGTCACCAGAGCTCAATCCAATAGAGCAGCTTTGGGATGTGGTGGAACGGGAGATTGGCATCATGGATGTGCAGCCGACAAATCTGCAGCAACTGTGTGATGCTATCATGACAATATGGAGCAAAATCTCTGAGGAATATTTCCAGGAGCTTGCTGAATCTCTGCCATGAAGGATTAAGAGGTCTAACTCGGTACTGGTGAGGTGTACCTAATAAAGTGGCCAGTGAGTGTATATCTATAACACAGCTATTTGTGATTGTTGATTTTAATGCATTGACTATCATTTACAAATTAGACTTCATTGAAAAACTGTGAAAGTTTCGTCTTGTTTGTAGTTCAAATAGCTAAAATAATAAATCAAGAAGCATTTTCAAGACAAGTAAAAAATATAGTCTTGTTTTAAGACAACAAAATTAAGACTCGTCTTAAAACAAGCAAAATAATCTGCCAATAGTGCTGTTTTTAGTTTAAAATGGCATTGTTTTGTTTACCTCATTGGCAGATTATTTTGCTTGTTTTAAGGAAAAGCTTACTTAATTTTGACTCATTATTTCTGAAAACAAGACATATTTTTTGCTTGTCTTGAAAATGCTTCTTCATTTAAAATGTTTTTGATATCTGGACTAGAAGCAAGTACAAAAGCATGTTTTTGCAGTGTGCCTAGTACTTTATCATCCTTTAACGTATTTGTTTTACAACGTTTATTTACTCTGAACTAAGTATTTTTGTTGTTTATACCTATTAAAAGTCTTTTTTGCAGCTTAGTTCAATGTTCTGATAATATCGTATACATGACAAAAGCTTTGCTACTTTGTGACTAGCAGAAGCCAATTACTGATCCACTTTTCCAGCTGTTTTCAACAATAATCCACAAAAGTTTCCTCGACGTCTCTTTGTGTTTGTGATCTAAAAACAGCACAACACCTCATTATGAGGGAAATCTCACAGGAAGTGCTGATGAAGAGAAAGGTGTCTGGAGGGATTAGGGAAGGACTCATTGAAACAGCAGGAGAGACTGTGTTTTTATTTACTTGTTGCCAGCAGAAATAAGAGTATGCGGTGTTGAGTCTGAAGTGGGGTACGGGTGTAGGCCTCCTGCGCTCGCTGTATAATTATAAGTTCTAAGAGATTTATGGCCGCTGGCTGATTCTCACAGTCTGGCAAATAAAACTTACAAACCGTCTCTTAAACATGTGAGATGTTTATAACAGCACAGCGTCTATAAGTTCACACAACAAACAATCACACACTGATACACGCAGATCTCTGAGTAAACATGAGGAGTGTCGGGTATAGATGAATGACTCTCACTATAGTGCACAATTACAAACACACCCTGTGCGTGAAGACTGCCTCCTCCTGCACTGCTGTATATAGTGGATGAGAAACAGCACGTGAGGCGAGTTCAAATGTTTTCATTAAACCTGAATTATAAACAGACGTGAAATACCACTGCAGTCATGTGAAAATGAAACCAGGGTGGATTTTATAAACCTCGAGTTTCATACTAAACTGAACATTGATGAAGTCAAATATTTGCCAAATAGTGTAGCTATTATATGTCATACAAGTTCATATAAGCACAAGTACAGCAATATTCCAATTGCCCATCTAACCGAGGGGTCATAAAACCATGAACAAGCTTTTCCACTTAATCTATACTGTAAAAAGCAAGAGGCCGAGAACTGAGCCTTGAGGTACCCCACAGTGTACTTTGCACAGTGGATTAGTGGTTAGCACTGTGGCCTTACAGCAAGAAGCTTGCTAGTTCGAGTCTCGGCTGGGTCAGTTGGTGTTTCTGTGTGGAGTTTGCATGTTCTCCTGTGTTAGCATGGGTTTCCTCCAGGTGCTCGGGTTTCCCCCACAGTCCAAACACATGCGCTATAGGGGAACTGATCAACTAAATTGGTCGTAGTGTATGAGTGTGTGTGTGAATAAGTGTGTACGGGTGTTTCCCAGTACTGGGTTGCGGCTGGAAGAGCATTTGCAGCATAATATATATATATATATATATATATATATATATATATATATATATATATATATATATATATTAGTGCTGTCAATCGATTAAAAAAATTAACTAATTAATCGCACTTCTAAAAAAAAAATTAATCGCGATTAATCGCATTTAAAAGACTGAAACTTGTAATTTTGGCTATTCGAGTGTAAAATTAATGTAAACGCAAGACAAATACTATTTAAATTCAAAATATAATTCATTATAAGAATTTTTGTTTACCAATGGGCTGCGGATTATGACACCCGGCTCTGTCCGGAAAAGAAACATCTTACTTTCAGAGCGTGACAGACAGCTCACACAGCACCGTCAATCACTGAGGCAGAAAGACGTGACAGTCTGCTGAGTGTTTTATGGGCCGATCAGATCATAAGAAGATGATCAGCCCGGCCCAAAAAGTATGTTGAAACAGCAGGAAACTTGCGGGCGTTTGCCCTGGCCACAACAAGGAAAAAAAAAAAAAAAAAACTGTGTTTTTTATATATACTGGAATATTTGGCGGTTCATTCAGCTGTGGCGACTTCTGAAGTAGAGACTAATTTAAAGGAAGTGAATGATTGAATGGTGGCTACTTATTTTGTGATATAAACTGATAATGTTAGTAAGCTTATACATATATAGTGTAAAAATCAAGGGACCAAGAACGATGCCTTGTGGTGCCCTGCAGTGCACCAATGACTATTATGATAGTTTTTTTTTTTTGATACATATTGATGTTAGTAATCATATATAAAGCATTTATAATGGAAAAAGCAGGGGACTAAGTGAACATTGTTGTACCCCACGGTGTACTTCAGATTGATATGATGCCTTCATTTAATATAACTGATAATTTTCTAATCGGTATGAAAATCTAATTCAGTTCAGAAGTGTCTGAGCACAAATATATTCACTGCCATTAACAAATGATTGTGGAAATCTAACAACAAATTGAAAATAAATGTGTTTTCAGAATCTTTAAGCATTTCCCAGGGTTCGTTCTCCACTAAATATACTCATGTTTTATATTTATAAATTGCAAAGTACAGTATGCGGCATGCATGACAATAGGATGATCATGTTAAACAGAAACAAACAGGCCTCCACCCTCTCGTCACGACTCAACAAGTGTCACGTCACCAAACACCACAGAATCAACAAAAACTGCAGCATAAATGAAACTGGCAAACAGTCCGAGAACAAACCCGTATGAATTATTCATCCTCCAGTGCATGCTGGGAATACTGGAGCCACACCACAATCGCTTGTTTTCCACTGTAGGCTCAAATGAAGTCAGAAAATGCATTAAACTGTCCTGGCCTGCTGTGCTTGCTGGATCGACATCGAACATCAGAGGGTGAAACCTGCTTTGAGATGTATTACTAGTGTATAAATCAGTTTCACTGACGGACACATGAAACTCTGAAAAACAATGCCAAGAGGGATATCAATACATAAGTGCAATATGATAGCAGTCATCTCACAGAGGAATAATTCAGCCCATTCTGTCATGAACTACACACATTCCAGTCCTGTTTTCACTTGTTTCTTCAGCTGAACACAAATTAAGATATTTTAAGAAATGTTGAAAATTCAATCATTCATTCATCTTCTGCCGCGTTTCTTGGGCCGGGTCACGGGGGCAGCAGTCTCAGGAGAGAACCCCAGACTTCCCTCTCCCCAGACACTTCCTTCAGCTCTGTTCCCAGGCCAGCCAAGAGACATACTGTAGTTCCTCCAACATGTCCTGGGTTTTCCCTGAGGCCTCCTCCCAGTGAGACAAGCCTGAAACACCTCTCCAGGTAGGCGTCCAGGAGACATCTGAAACAGATGCCCGAGAAAACTCAGCTGACTTCTCTGCATGTGGAGGAGCAGAGGCTCTACTCCGAGTTACCCCCAGTTAACAGAGCTCCTCACCCCGTTTATAAGGGTGCGCCCTGCCACCCTGTTAAGAAAACTCATTTCGGCTGCTTGTATCGGAGATCTTGTCCTTTCTGTCATGACCCAAAGCTCATGAGCATAGGTGAGAGTAGGAATGTAGATTGAGCAGTAAATCGAGAGCTTTACCTTTCAGCTCAGCTCCTTCTTTATCACAATGGACCGATACATCAACCACATTACTGCTGCATCAATCCGCCTGTCAAGCTCACGCTCCATCCTTCCCTCACTCGTGAACAAAACCCAGAGATACTTGAACTCCTCCACCTGGGGTAAGGACTTTCCTCCAACCTGGAGATGGCAAACCACCTTTTCCTGCTGGAGCACCATGGCCTCGTACTTAGAGGTGCTGATTCTCATCCCAGCTGCGTCACACTCGGCAGCAAACTGCCCCAGTGCATGCTGAAGGTCCATGTTCGATGAAGCCAACAGAACAACATCATCTGCGAATAACAGAGATGAGATCCTCTCATATTACCATAATTTCCAGTCAATTGTTACCAGTTTCCAACATTCGTCAAAACATCTACATTGATGTTCAACAAAAGAAGCAAACTCATAAAGGTTTAGAACCACCTGAGGCAGAGTAAATGAGGACATTTCATTTACAGGTGAACTATCTTTTTAATACACCTCCTAACACACAGGACAGGTGTGTGTGTGTGTGTGTGTGTGTGTGTGTGTGTGTGTGTGTGATAATGGAAGCTCTTCATCATCCACTAAGCAGTGCCCTTGATAAAGCACACTATTCAAACACCAAGGGGCCAATTACCCTGAATAACAGCCAATCGCTTCTGTCAACAATGTACAGTCGGCTTGAACACTGACATTTGTTTTGCAAGGTTGCCATTAATAATTGAAGCCTTTTATTAATAAGAGAGATGAGAGGTGGAAAAGCAGACCGTTTACTTTATGAGGTCTAGTGTTCGCATGAAGAGTACAGCAGCAGATCCCTGGAGCCTGATAAATCACCTGGACAATCAGAACCGTCATTAATAAATAGTTTTAGAGGATGATTTGGGAGCAGTGAAGTGTAAAACACTCCTGGTAGATGTGAGGGAACATTCATTCATAACCTACATTAAACTGCAGACAAACACTTTTATTATTATCATTAACTTCATCTTCAGGTTGGCGTAGAAGAAGAATATAATGAAATATTTTGTTCTGACGTCGACGGCTGTTATTCACTAGTCAAGACTGAAGACTCTCAAACTCCCTGAACTCTCCATCCATTCCTTCAGGAAACATCCTGTCATGTCCATTTCTCATGAGAACAACACCTACAGTCATTTTGGATAGGAATGCACCGATATATCGGCAGAAATTGAATTAAATTAAATCTATCTGCACATTGGCGATTAAATAAAAAATGCAGATGTTAGATGTAGTCAGTGGGTTGCACATCTCTTGAATAATCCAATGTTTTCTCAGGTGCAAAATCAATAAATGCGTGCAAAAAAATGTGTTTACATTCATTCATTCATCCATTTTCCCTTCGGCTCATTCTCTTATTCAAAGGCTGCCACAGCGGAATGAACCGCCAACTATAACAGCATATGTTTTACTCAGCGGATGCCCTTCCAGCTGCAACCCAGTAGTGGGACACACCCATTTACACACACACACACTAAGGCCAGTTTAGTTGATCAGTTCCCCTATAGCGCATGTCGTTATTGCCAAAATCTTTGTGGAAATTGGTCTCGCATGCTATGTTATTGGTATTGTATCTGAATCACAATGGTACTGGTCATTTTTGGTTGAAATTGGCATCACATTCCATGTTATTTGTATCATATTGATGTCGCAACAGCATTAACATTTTTTGGTTGAAATTGGCATTGCATCATTATTGGTATCATATCGATATCAAATTGCATCACAGCATTTCTAGTTTTGGACTTTGAATTTAAATTCCTTTTATCTTCAGATGAGCATTATGTGCAAGTGCAGGAATATCAGACCTCTGATTAATTCATAATTGAGCTGTTGTGTGATGTTTGTGACGTGCTCCTCCTCTGAGACTCTGACTGAAGGTATGATGTGCTCATTCACTCTATTCCCTGCAGGCTGATCAACACACACACATACACACACACACACACACACACACACACACACACACACACACACACCAGTGCTTTTAAAGCTAAATAAAAAAATAAGGAAGCTGGAAACGCTGGTCAATAAATCCCTGCAGAAATGAAAGAAATCAGTCAATCTGTGAAAACTGGGTTTGCTCTGTTGTCTCAGTATTTACTGAAAGATTTATGTGACGGTGGAAACACTTAGACTCAGCGAGCCCTGTACTTCAGTTAAGAGGATCACTCATTTATATTTTATTAATGAACTTCTTCACTGAGACTGCCTCAGTCTGCTTACAGTAGCTGGATGATCGACTCTTCTAGAGCTGCTCCATGCAGACGTGATGAAGCAAGAAAATCAGGCATGGGATTAAATAACTAATAAATAGGTAACTGCGGCTTTTTAATTACCCAACTATTATTATCATTAAATGTCATATAAAAAATAATTAAATCTAAATCATTACATAAATATAAAATATATTAATTACTACTTAAAATTTAAACTATTTTAATAGCATTTCTGCAAACTTTCTTCTTCAATCAAAGCTATATACTTGGAATGTGAGAAATAAATGAGAGTTGTGGGATAAAACTCTGACTCTGTCGTGTCCCACAGTGGGCTTTAGTTGGAGTGAGTGAAGGGTTGTTAAAATCAATGTTCAAACCCTTTATCCTGCACTTGTGTCTGAAGCTAAATGAGATGTTGGGCTCTGAATCTGTTCACTATTGGACAGATTCTGGCTTCACAATGAGCCTCTTCACATCCTCCTGTGCAGTGTTCCCTTTGTGTGGCAGCGCATCCCTTCATTATTAAATCAAAAGCCTGATTAATTGAAGGCCCTTTGGAAACTCCACACAATCGACTGTCATCTATTTTATTAAATACAAGCATCAGCCTCCGATTGTTGCCCAAAATCCTACGCAAGCCCTTTCGCTGCCTGTCAGGTCAAACGCATTGATGCTGTGGAGTAATTCATCATAATGACACCGCGATTGTGATTTAGGATTCAACCTATTCAGTGATGGTAATGGAAAAAGTACAGCGGAGGCATCATTAAGGAGGATGTAGTCTCCTGAAATTATGAGTACTATTACATGGACTGCTCGGCAAGAACGCCTCATTCAGTGATGATGCATGTTAGTCGACAGAACGAGATGAGATTGATTGACTTCAAAATCCACACTGCAAAAAACACTTTTCTTATTCAGGGATTTTGTCTTGCTTTATAGTGCGAATATCAAAACATCCTTCCTAAATCAAGAAGTCTTCTTTTCAGATAAAAAAAGTCAAAACTAAGTGAGATTTATTGAAATTGGTGTTGCATCCCTTACAATAATATAGTATCTGTAATGTAAATCAATTAGTTGAAATTGGTACCGCATCTCATGCTATCAGTATCGTATCTGTCATTTTTTATTGTAATTGATATTGCATCCAATGTTATCGGAATCATATTGAATTGGTATTGTAGTGGTAAAGTACAAAATATTTAGTTGAAATGATCAAATCTCATGTTATCGGTATTGATTTGATAATTCTTTTGTTGTAATTGCTATTGCATCCCATGTTATCGGTATTGTATCAGTAATTTTTTGGTTGAAAACAGTAATCGCATCCCATGTTATCGATATGATATTAAATTCTTTGGTTAAAATAGGCATCACATCATATCTGTATCATATTGTAATGGTATTATATCAGTAATGTTAAAAAAATAGTTAAAAATTGGGGTTGCTCCCACTATATCGGTATAGTATCGGTAATTTTCTTGGTTGAAATCTGCATCGGTGATGTAAAAAAAAAATGTTGCATCCCATGTTATCGATGTCACATAGTTTCTTTTTTAAAATTTGTATCGCATCCCATGTTATCGGTTTCATATCGGTATTTTTTTTTTTTTACTTTTTTTTTGAAATTGGCATCTCATCTCATGTTATCGATATTGTATCTGTAAGTTTTTGGTTGAAATCGGTATCCCATCTCATGTTATTGGTTTCGTATTGGTAATTTTTTGGTTGAAAACTGTATCGCATCCCTTAATGTCAACATCATATTTTATAGCTAAAGAATTTTTTTGGTTGAAATTAGTACTGCATCCCATGTTATCAATCTTGCAAAGTTTCTTTTGTGAAACTGTTATTGCATCGCATAATATTGGATTCGGATCGATATCTAGGTTTTGTTAAAATTGGTATCGCATCCCATGTTATCTATATCATATAATATCGATAGTGTGTCAAAAAAGTTCAAGATTTTTGTTGAAATTGGTATCGCATTCCATGTTATTGATATCGTATCGGTAATTTTCTTTTTAAAATAGACATCACATCTCATCGTATCAGAATCATATTAAATTGGAATTATATTAGTTATGTAAAACGAATGTATTAAAATTGGTGTCGTACCCTATGTTATCGGTTTATTATCTGTAATTTATTTGGTTGAAATCTGTATCACATTCCTTACTGTTAGCATTGTATTGTATTGGTAATGTAAAAAAATAGTTGAAAATGGTATTGCATTCCATGTTGTCGGTTTTGTATCTGTATTTTTTATTTTATTTTTTTTGTATCACATTCCAAGTTATCGGAATCATATTGTATTAGTATTGTACAGGTTAAAAAAAAGCTAAAACTGATATTGCATCCCATGTTATCGATATTGCATCAGTAATTTTTTGGTTGCAAAAGGCATCACATTCCGGTGTATCGGTATCATTTTGCATTGGTATTACATCAGTAATGCAAAAAAAATTGTTAAAAATTAGTAAACACATCCAATATTATCGGTAGTGTATCAGTAATTTTTCTGTCTTTGAAATTGGTATTGCATCCCATCTTATCATTACATAAGTTTAACAACCAGTTTCAACAACAACAAAAAAATATGGGTAATTGCATGTTATCTTATCAGTATTTCAACAGTGTCGGACTTTTTTTTTTTACATTTTTGCTTTGTTTCTAGCACAAACTACAATTATTTTATTGTTTTTGCAATGCAGAAACATTATGTAAAAAAAAAATAAATAAATAAAATATATATATATATATATATATATATATATATATATATATATATATATATATATATATATATATATATATATATATATATATATATATATATATAATAATTTTACTTTGGAAATGGATGCCAAGCTCACAGCAGGTCACAACATCTCCTTCATTAAACCGAGGCTTCAATCAATATCATCGATTTCCAGCTTCACTAAAGATAATGCAACTCTCCAAACACATTCTAGAATCATATTTTAATCAGCTATAAATTCAGACAACAACATAACAATATTTAAAATATGCAAGCCAGAGGATAAAGACACAAATCTGTACATAAATAACCAGACATTGCTGGAAAGGGAGAAGCTGTGCAGCGTTTGGTTTGGCTGTTGGAGCTCTGAGATATTAAATATTCATAGACTGATAAATGGAGGTACTTTCTGAATCCCCCTGAGCAAACTCAGAAAACCTCTCAGAAAACAAAGAGCTGTTTTCTCTGTCAGAGTTCTCCACACACAAATTACCCATATCACTATCGGGAGTCCATACCAACGCAAAAAAGAGGAGTTTAAATTGTGTTTATGAGCTTTGAGAATTAAAGGCATCAGTGCCGTTTCTGAGTTTTCCCCCTTGTAAATTAAACTAAAAAGTTTTATGTATATGCATATTTCACATGCAGTTGAAGACAAAATTATTTGCCCCCTGTAACATTTAATATATTATTTTAAACATTACCTTTTTTTATTTCTTCTCATTTATTTGCACTATAAAAAAATCCGTAATTTTATGTTTTTTTTTCCCTGTCAGCTGGGGTAAACATAAAATAACGGCTGTGAAATTACAGAAATTTACTGTAAAACAATGGATATTAAATTACAGAAATTTACAGACTTAAAATTAAAATTGTAGTAAATTTCTGTAATTTAACAGCCGTTATTTTACATTTTTTGCTGCCAGAAATAAACTTTAAAATACAGTTTTTTACACTGTGTAAATAGCTGGTTTTTAATCAATTTTGAGGTCAATATTATTAACCCTTGAAGAATTTTTTTTATTTCAAATTCTAAATAAATTTTTATTATTTATTCAATTATTATTATTTAACTTTATATAATCTACAGAACAAACCACTGATGTGCAATGAATTGACTAATTATTCTAGTTACGCCTTTAAATCACTTCAAGCTGAGTACTACACTGTAAAACCCAACAGTCAACTTTATTAAATGAAATGAGTGTAGTTAACTCAAAATTGACTGAAAGTTAATTCTACTCATTTTATAAGAGTGTTGAACTCAGTGTCGAAGGTAATGAGTTAATTAAATACCTCATTACTTCAGCTGAAATGGAGTAAGTTCACAGTACTCATGTAGATTTGTTTTTTTTTAACTCAAATGGTTTGAGTTGCCTTAACTCACTGGGCTTCACAGTACTCAGTTGGTTTAAGTTCTCTTTATTTATTGGGGTTTAACTGTGCTCAAATTGCTTTGTTTACTCAAATGGATTAAGTATACAGTACTCATTAGGATTACTTTTTGAACTTAAATAGTTTGCTGCAATCAGTTTCCTCAAACAGTTTGAGTTCCCTTAACTTTTTGGGTTTTACATCTTGCTAGATATCCAGTGAAATATCATATACTGTCATCATAGTAAAGACAAAAGTAATGAGATGACAAATTGGTTATTAGAAATATCATGTTTAATAATGTGGCTGTACTTTAAACACTCTGGAAATCATTTTGATTCAAACTGTATATACTATTAATTGATTGAATTTACAGAAATAGTATTATATATTAACAATTAATTAATTAAATGAATAACTATATCTTTATACGAGTTGTCACATCATCCAGCGCTACACTACAAAAATGATTATTGAAAATCTTTGTCTTGTTTTCAGAAATAATGAGTCAAAATGGAGCGAGTTTTTACAAAAACAAGAAAAATAATCTGACAATGGGGTAAACAGAATAACCTTATATCAAAACGAAAGCAAAATTATACTTTCCACATTCAGATTGTTTTGCTTGTTTTAACTCATTTAGTTTTGACTCATTATTTCTGAAAACAAGACTATATCTTTGGCTCATCTATAAAATGCTTCTTGATTTCAGAGTTTCTACATGCTTGGACTAGAAACAGGACACATTCTCTGAGTAAGGGAAGCATTTATTGCAGTGTGGTCCACAAGGACTGCTGAAGTTTGTCTATTAGCATTAACTTTGACTGGTGGAGATTATATATAAGCGTTGATCTGAAAGTGTGTAATTATAATCTGAATGCTGATGAGGGCAGAAGCGCTGGTGTTTCAGCTCCGCACAGCTGCCTCTTCAGAACTCTTCAAGTGTTATTGGCTGAGCTACAGGTACATCACACAATAAACACTGGCAAACGGGACACGCTTCATATACGCTGATAAAACTGCAGATGCTCCCATTAGACTATGAAGACTTCACCGCAAAAACACCCATAATCCTGTGAGCTTTTAACTCGCTTATAGTCCATTCATTCATTCATTCATTCATTCATTCATTCATTCATTCATTCATTCATTCTCCTTCGGCTTTTATTTATCAGAGGTTGCCACAGTGAAATGAATCGCCAACTTATCCAGCATATGTTTTACACAGTGGATGACCTTGCAGCTGCAACCCAGTACTGGGAAACACCCATACACACACACATACACTATGGCCAATATGTTGATCAGTTCCCCTATAGCGCATGTGTTTGGACTGTGGGGGAAACCGGAGCACCTGGAGAAAACCCACGCTAACACGGGGAGAACATGCAAACTCCACACAGAAACACACTGACCCAGCCGAGACTCAAACCAGTGACCTTCTTGTTGTGAGCCCACTTATTGCCAACCATTGAGCCACTGTGACGCCGTTTCAAGTAAAAACTTTCTTGTAAAATCAAGAAGCATTTTATAGACAAGTAAAAACTGTCTAGTTTTGAGAATTAATATGCCAAAATGAAGTGTTTTGCCTTAAAACAAGTAAATAAGCTGCCAACGGGGCCAGAAATAGAAGCTTATTTATGCATACCTCTGATTGTTAATAGCAACCTGTACATATAATCATCTATTGTAAATCTCTGTTCATAGTTAATGCAACCTGTATATAATGTTGATAATACATCCATCTGTAAATATCACCATAGCTATTCCTGCACTGTATAATCTATACCTGCATCCTGCACTTGCTGCTGTTGCACTCTTAAACTGCATTTCGTTGCCTTGTACTTGTAAATGTGTAATGACAATAAAGTTGAATCTAATCTAATCTTATATTATTTCCAAATGAAAACAACATTTTCCTCATTGGCAGATTATTTTGCTTGTTTTATGGAAAAACTCTCTTCATTTTGACTCATAATTTTTTTTAAACACGTCAATATTTTACTCTTGTGCTGAAAATGCATCTTGATTTAAGATTTTTTCCATTTTTGGCCTAGAAACAAGTCGAAAACTGTAAGTACGTGCAGTATTTTTTTGCAGTGTGTGGAGTAAAAACAGCTTAATGATTCTGTAGTCCTCATCAGAGCAGATCTGGTCATCATAAACGTGTAAAAGATTAATAAAGCAGCGTTTGATGAAAGAAAAGTGAAGTGTTTTTTGTTGCTCAAAGCTCAGCGGTGTCGTAAAGGTGACAGAGACGCTCATAAACACACACACACACATTCATTTGGTTGTGAATTATTTAGTGTTTACTAAAGACGTCGTGTACGGTTCATCATCATGACATCTGCCATTGAGTGCGAGTTATCATGTTGGCTTGAGCAAGACGACACACTGATCTACGGTTTAACTATTTTATTACGGTGAACAATTATAGCAAAGCTGCAATACAATCTAACAAACATGCTATTATAGTGTTTGATTTTTTGTTTGTGTTCAATGCCAGCTCCAACACTAGACAAAACGTTTTTACTTATTTTTTGTCTTGTTTCTAGTCTAAATATCTGAAGATTCTTAAATCAAGAAGCATTTTCAAGACAAGCAAAACAGTCTTGTTTACAGAATCAGAATTGGTTTTATTGCCCACAAGGAACTTGTTTTGGCTACAGAAGCTTCCAACGTACATCAAGTGACAACACAAAATAAATATGAGGAAAAAGAGGACAAACATTAAACAGATGCAGTTAGTCCAAAAGATCTGGATGCTGAATTGAATGTACAGATTTGTTATAAATATACACGTTTTATGGTGCTGTGTACAAATGCGTATGAGGAAGTATTGCACAGTAGAGGAATATTTAACAGATTTCTTAACAGAATATTTTACATATGAGTCAAAATTATGTTTTTTTCCTTAAAACAAACACAATTATTTATATATATATATATATATATATATATATATATATATATATATATATATATATATAGATAGATAGATAGATAGATAGATAGATAGATAGATAGATAGATAGATAGATAGATAGATAGATAGATAGATAGATAGATAGATAGATAGATAGATAGATAGATAGATAGATAGATAGATATAGATAGATACACACATATATATACACACACACACAATACCTGAGAAAAGTCTTATGGCCGTTCCAAGTTTTAGGAATACGAAATAAAAACAACTTCTAGTTGCTGATTTGGTGTCAGAAGTGTCTCTGTGAAAGGTGAAGGCCTCTAGATTTTGCTGATTTGAGCTCAATAAATCTGATCATGTCTTGATGTTGACTGATTTGATGAGGACAGTGCGCTCTGACTCTGCTCAGACTAAAGTCTCATCACTGAACAGAAATAATGTCCAGTATAGAATATAAAGTCCTGCTGCAGTGGAGACAGAATGAATATTGTGTCTGACTCCATCATGAGCTTGGAGGACTGCATCCATACATCTCTGACATGACTCACATCACTGATTAATAAAGTCATCTGGAATGAAGAAGAAAGCCTTCAGCAGGATCCCAGAGTTCATCAAGAGTCTTTGTGTTCATCTTCAACACCTCCTCCATCATGAACAAATATTGTTGATGTCTGGTGACTGGGCTGGCCAATTCTAGAGCAGCTTGACCTTCAGGAGCTTTGATGTGGAGGCTGAAGTATGAGCAGGAGCGCTATCCTGCTGGAGATTTGTCCCTCTCCTGTGGTTTGTAATGTAATGGGCAGCACAGATGTCTTGATACCTCAGGCTGCTGATGTTGCAGATCTCTAACACACCCCAATACTGAATGAACCCCCAAACCATGACTTCTCCTTCACCAAACTTGACTGATTTCTGTGAGAATCTTGGTCCATATATATATATATATATATATATATATATATATATATATATATATATATATATATATATATATATATATATATATATATATATATATATATATATATAGATAGATATATACACCTTAAGTTTTTGTTCAAATGTAAATAAAAGCAGAGAATTGTTTTTCTGCAATGACACCTCTTGCACATGATCTTATAATCTTTTTATAGAAGCCTGTGCCATTTCCAGTTAAAAACAAACTAGTTTATTGATTAAAAGTAACTTCAACTCAGAATTTGCCAGATGTATGAATAATTTCAGGCTTGACTGTATATACACACACACACACACACACACACACACACACACACACACACACACACACACACACACACACACACACACACACACACACACACACACACACACATGTTCTCAGAGCTGAAAGGCACAATATACAAAACTTCATAAACTCTTGCATAAGTCACACGTCTGTCTGTCAGTTCTGCTCAGTCTTCTCTCCAGTTAACATCTGGAAGTAACATGGACATCTCTCTTGGCCTTTTCTGGTCTGAAATGTGGTAATTAAGTGTCATTAATGGACAAGCCCCCCCCCGGTACGTAATTACAGACGGCGTGAGGGACAGAATCTGCTTTAAATGACTCATTCATGTGTGCGGAGGAAAGTTTAAGCAGCACAGATCTACATACAGCAGGTCATCCTCAATTACTCTGGAATGATCTTTGGTAATGATGAGAATTATATCTGCAGTTTAACCTCCAGCCCTGCGTTTAGAGTCGAGCCTGTGATGACAGACAGCCGTCACAGAAATCAGCTCATGATGCAGCTTCTGCATTCACTCAAGGTAATTGTCTCAAATAATCCTGCTTGAAGGTATTTCAACAGCACTTGCTTTGACATGATGACTGATCCCTCGCTGTACAGATATCTGTAAGTCAGCAGCTTTACATATTTTGTTATTTAAGTTTGATTTTCCCATGTTTATTTCTGCTTTTGAATGTCATTATGGGATCTTGATCTTTCTTCCAACAAGTTATAACAGTGAAAAGTTGCACAAAAAATAAATAAAGGTTTAGTAAAAGTTTTCTGCACGTGTGTATTAGTGTGCAGTGCTGTATAGTGTGTGCTGGTGCTGTATATGACACTACAGAACCTTGTGGTAAACTGCAGCACATGTTCTGTTATTTTACACGCTTATTTCTCTAGATTTTATTTTGTATAACTGCATGTTCACTGGAATTAAAATAGACCAGGTCTAATGTGAAATGTTGCAGGTCAGACTGGAACCCTGAGTGAGTCTGAGAGCGGTGATGAACTCTGGGTCAGTGGTGTTGATGAACTCGGCTGTGATTATCAGCTCATCTTCACACCTAAAGGAAAAGACTGCAGTAAATAAATTAAAGTGCAGGTTTCCTTCACAGGACGACGGCGGCTCCAATCCCACAAACACCTCCCACACGCCAGCCAATCAATCCTCACGCTTCACAGCACCTCCTACACACACACACACACACACACGAAAAACTGGAGGAGGAGAAAAGAGGAGGAGAAATGAGTAGACCACAGGAGAAACATGACGAGGAGAAATGAGGAGAAACAAGACGACCCCAGGAGAAACGATGAGAAACAAGACAAGGAGAAATAAAGAGACCACAGGAGAAATGAGGAGAAATGAGGAGAAACAAGACGAGGAGAAATGAGACCACAGGAGACGAGAAGAAACGAGACAAGGAGAAATTAGGAGACCACAGGAGAAACGAGGAGACCACAGGAGACGAGAAGAAACGAGACAAGGAGAAACGAGGAGAAATGAGAAACAAGACGAGGAGAAATGAGGAGACCACCGGAGAAACAAGGAAAATTTTGGAGAACGAGCAGAAGCAGAAAAATAAAAGGAGGAGAAATTAAGAGAAAAGAGGAGAAAAACGAGAGAAAAAAGTTGAGGAGAAAAAAAGTGGACAAAAGAAGAAACAATGAGAAAAGTTGAGGAGAAAAAAAGAACAAAATGAGGAGAATTAAGGAGAAACCAGAAGAGGAACCAGGAGAAAGGAGGAGGAATGAAGAGACAAAATGAGAAACAAGGAAAAAAGAAAAACAAGAGGAGGAAAAATGAGACAAGAGGAGAAACAAGGGGAGGAGAAAAGACTTGAAACGACAAGACTAACAGGAGAAATAAGGAGATACGGGGAGGAGAAAAATAGAAAATAAAAGAGGAGAAACGAAAGGAGAAAAAATGGAGATAAAAGGAGAACAATAAGAGAAAAGAGAAGAGAAATGATGAAAAACAAGATGAGAACAAGAGGAAGAAAATTGAGGAGAAAATATGAAGATAAACAGAGACGAGAACATGAGGAGACAAAAGGAGAAAAGAAAAAATAAGAGAAAAGAGAAATAGAGGAGAAAAAAGAAGAGAAACAACGAGAAACGAGAGGAGAAATGAGGAAAACAAGAGAAAAAAAGAAGAAATAAGGAAAAAACAGAGGAGAAACAAGAGCAGAAACAGAAAAACAAAAGAAATGAAGAGAAAAGAGGAGAAACGAGAATAAAAGAGGAAAACTGAGGGGACAAGAGGAGAAACCAAATGAGGAGAAGAAAGAGGAGAATAATTGAGAAGGAAAGGAAGAAACAACAGCAGAGACTAAAGATAAATGAGGACAGAGATGAGGAGACCAGTGTAGAGGAGGAGAAACAAGAGGAGGAGGAGAGAGACGGAGCGACAGACAGAGCAGATAACAAACCGAGATCTGGATTTACCCACAGCTCAATCTGTGAATCTTGACTCATGAACTGAAGTCAGCGGAGTAAATAATGACTGAGTGCTGCTGTTGTTGATTTCTGACTGAAGTCTCCATCAAGCCTCCAACATTACTGTGCAAATCAGGAGATCAGCTGTTATCTGATACACCAGGTTACCTACAGTGAAATCAGCTTATTGTTCTTACCCAACACCACAGGCTCTGTTCTGTGCACAAGGGTTTATAAACGGCAGAGGAAGACTCTGATGAACAGATGCAGCACGACTACAGAGAAAATGGCCTTGAGACAGGTATTGGTACATCGTGTTTACACCAAACTCATTATGAAAGTACAATTCCAGAAGGTTATGCAATTCATAAAGTTACACAAAGTCTGTGAAAGACTGGAGGAGCAGTTTCATCAATGACAATTACATCCAGACTCACACTTGTGCTGATCTGACCCAAAGCTGGACATCCAGAAACAGACCATCTACTCACAATGGTCATATATGTCATTAATGTAACTCTATTGCGATGTCAAAACTCTCCACATGTGAAGTCTGTAGGGGTCAATCAGTGATGAATGGGTCAATCACCATCACACAATGTGAATGAGCAATGCAGAGCTCATCAGACTGTCAAAACACAGCAAAACACCACACAACTTCATACTGGAGGTCAATGGAATGACATACAAGTGCAAAGAATAAAGATTATTATCGTTAAATATTATTAATAAAAATTATTATGAAATATCATGCAAGGTATAAATATTAAAGGCTGATATATTAAATATTTAAATGATAACAATTATTATTAACCCCTTTAGACCCGAATTACGTTCCAAATTTCAGAAAAATGGGATGTCATGTGATGTCCATTGTAATGAACGCAGGGTCTAAAGGGGTTAAATGCTCATATGAAGTGAAAACATTTTCTTGCATGGGGTTTAATTGTATATGTTATCTATTATGCAAAAATCACTTTTATGCGGGGTTTAAATGTGTGTGTTTTATGTGTGTCAGCAGTGTGTGAATATCTCCAGCCTCTGAGCTGTGTTTATTATAATCAGACTTGATGCAGAAGCACTGTGATTGACATTCTCCTTTTGTACGCGTCATCAGATGGGGAAAGCCCCGCCCACTAGTGCCCATCTCTCCATCTCATTAGCATGTCCAGCAGCCCTGAGTGAGAAGCAGCCGTCTGTCCATTAGCCAGTAGAGTGTTTGAGCTGCTGAAGATGATGTCAGCATAGACTAAGAGGATTATAGATGTGGAGTTCTAGATGAACAGAGACAGGAGCGACATAGACTGACAGAAGCATCAACACACACTCACACTGCAGCACACACACACACCTGACTAGCACAAACAGTATTGTGTTACTTCTGCCGCTATGCTGACATCTGTAGCTCCGCCCTCTTCTGAAAAGATTACAATATAATTTACATTTAAAGCGACAGTCACCAAATTAGGATCAAAGCCTGAAAGGGTCAGTTTCAGAGAACTGGAGAACATTACATGTGGGATATTCTCAGCTCAAACACACACACACACACACACACACACACACACACACACACACACACACACACACACACACACACACACACACACACACACACACACACACACACACACACACACACACACACACACACACACACACACACACACACACACACACACACACACACACACACACACACACACACACACACACACACACACACACACACACACACACACACACACACACACACACACAGCAGAGATGCATTTACAGCTTGTCCAAATTAATAAGTGCTGCACTGCTCATGTCAGTCAGTAGTTGGCGCTGTGTGACGCAGAAACGCTACATTAACTACACATCACACCACAACTATACATGCAACAATACATAAACACTCCACACATGTACTCTCAGAGCTTTGCATTTTCAGTTCTTTAAACAGTGTTAATGTGAATACACTGCAAAAACTGACTTTCTTACTCAGAGTTTTTATAAAATAATTTCTCTTTACACCGTTGGCAGATTATTTTGTTTTTTTTTATTTTTAAAATCATTAACTTTGACTCATTATTTCTGAAAACAAGACGATTGTATTCACTTGTCTAGAAAACACTTCATGATTTAAGATTTTTTATATATTTGGATTAAAAAAATAAGACACAACTGTAAGTAACAAATGTTTTACAGTATAAGCAGCCAAACGGAGAGAACAGTGTGTGTTAGTAGCTGAAAATGTGCTTTGTGAACACACACCCTAAATCTACAATGCCCTGCCTAATTTCACAGACTTTCTGGAAATGACTACGGGTCAAAGTATTACCAAGTTCAGAATAAATGTAAACCGTAACAGTTTACATAGAATAATTTCATATCCATAAAGAAAACAAACAGCACACATACACGATCAGTCCTGCAGATCAACTTTTACCTCTACAAAAAAAGCAGGAGTAAAAATAGCATGGAATGCACACACACACACACACACACACACACACACACACACACACACACACACACACACACACACACACACACATATATATATGCTCAATCACATTCCGTGTGTGTGTGTGTGTGTGTGTGTGTGTGTGTGTGTGTGAGCGAGTGAATGCATGTGTGTGTGTGTGTGTGTGCGTGCGTGCGTGTGTGCGTCACAGCGGGGTATATAAGTGCTTCTCTCCCTCGTTCCTCAGAAACAGACTTTCATTCTCCTCCAAGCTCACAAAACTGAATAAGGTAAGAGATCTATCATCTGTCTGTATCTATCTATCTGTCTATCTATCTATCTATCTATCTATCTATCTATCTATCTATCTATCTATCTATCTATCTATCTATCTATCTAT
This sequence comes from Danio rerio, assembly GCF_052040795.2. Taxonomy (NCBI): domain Eukaryota; kingdom Metazoa; phylum Chordata; class Actinopteri; order Cypriniformes; family Danionidae; genus Danio; species Danio rerio. The sequence continues at coordinate 50,972,386 of NC_141039.2, forward strand.
CTATCTATCTATCTATCTATCTATCTATCTATCTATCTATCTATCTATCTATTATTTTGGTGAAGTTTATACATTATGTCTACAGATTAATGTTAAAGTGCTTTACAGTGTAACTTTAGAGTTCTGTTTATTTCACACAATGTTAGCTATAAAAAAATGATTTATTTACTTTGCATTAATTGTTTTTCCTTTACATTAAGTTAACACTGAGTTATGCTTACAAGGGGTTTGCAAAACTATAATAATAATAGCTATTGCAATGTGTTTTTTACATGCAAATACACTTATTATTTTATTATTGCTGAATCAACTGTACGTGAAAAGTAGTTTGTGTTTAAGAAAACAAAATCAGAAATGTAAAAGAACATAAATGCAGATAAAACAGGTGATGTATTAGTAAAAAAAATGAATAATAATTTAACCTTTTAACTTTCAGTCAAATCATCCTCTGATTCACTCCTTTATGCAAAATTAGATTTTTGATTTTAAAGAAAAAACATTGCATGGTAAACACCTGGTTAATCTTTCTGTCAAAGTAAAGTATATTAAAAATTAAACAAATGATCATAAAACATTAACTACTCAGAGTTTGTCTTGTTTCTATTCTAAATATCTAAAAGTTCTTAAATCAGTCAGCATTTTCTAGACAAGCAAAACATATTGGGCTGTTTTCAGAAATAATGAGTCAAAATGAAGAGAGTTTTGCCTTAAAACATGCAGAATAATCTGACAATGGAGAAAGTAAAATAATCCTATTTTAAAGATAATTTCACTATGTTTTGCTGGTCTAGAAAATGATATTTGAACTAGAAACCAAAGCAAGAAAAACTCAGCAAGAAAGGCATTTCGAAGCTAAAACACTGAATATCAACATTAATGCAACATCTGATAATGAAGTGTAATAAAGAGCTGAGGTCTTACTGCCGTGTGTTGCTTCTGCGCAGGATGAACAGCGGGGTGTGTGTGTGTGTGATCCTGGCCGCGCTCTCAGTCTCAGTGTCGTGTGCGTCTCGGCCGGTCTCAGATGAGCGCTCTCTCTCCGCGCGCCGGCTCGCCCGCTCCGCCAGCCTCACTCTCCAGCAGCCGCTGCCACCAGCGGGCGACATCCAGCCCGACACCCGCGCCAACCTCAGCCAGCTGCTGGCCAAACTCATCTCCAGTAAAAAAGGTGAGAGTCTGCGGAGACCTGAGGAGGAGAGCAGAGAGATAATTCAGCACACAAAGACATGTGCACATACACATATACACACACACCTATACACATGCATGTGCAAACACACACACACACACACACACACACACACACACACACACACACACACACATACATGAGTATATCCCTTTAACTGCCTGCTCTACCAAATGCATGACCATATTTATAATGTTTTAATAAGAGTTTACACACAGCATTGTTGGCTTACAAAAAACATCATCCAAACATTTTCCTGTTGCACTACAACACATGTTAAATGAGGATCTGAAATGATTTATGGCATACTTTCAAAAAATCAAGATGATTTAGTGTTCAAAAATGTTTTATTTTGATTTTTTTTTTATAAATTGCTCTTACACCTTATATTTTCAGAGTTTAGTATATGTATTACTTGCGGTACTTTTACCATAAACCGACATGTCTACCACTTGGTAGAGGCTGATATTTAAGAAATTATAGGATGTGTTGAAAACAAAATGCATTGAGTGTGTTCACTAGCGACATTAGGAGTTAAGAAATCCCATCCAAACATTTCTTTCTTGGTGGGGCAGTTACAGGGATATCCACACACACACACACACACACACACACACATATATGCATACACACATGCGCACATACACTCACACCGTGCTGGTGGTAAATGAACTCACCCCCTAATGGACATTTTTATCCATTTCTCAGTGACTATAATCAATGTATTTTGATGTATTTAAACAGAACAATTTTATTAATTCTTTCATATTCATTAAAATAAGAGTTTGATTAGGCAAAATGTCTATTTTTTTAAGCATTTCTCTGATTTGTATTTAACAGATATTATTATATGTGTCGTGTGTGGTGTCGTTTGGTCTGTGATCTTCAGTTGTTTGTTTGATTAGTTGATCAGTTTTGTCTTCGGTACTGTCTAATCTAATGCATCTGCACACATATATTACAGTAAAGCATCGTGGAGAGAAGATTACTGTAAAAGAGAGATCTGAGAGAGGTCAGCTCATTTACAATCAGCGCTAGACACACACACACATGAGTATCAGTGAAAAACAAACTCATCCTGAGATGAAAATGCAAAACAAAAACAAACAAAAAAAAACAAAAAATAAAAAGAGATGGAAATTAATTTGCTCCTGCTCTCCCTCTCTATATTTCTCCTTTTTCACTCAGTGGATATTATGGGTCAAAGACTAAAGGTTCACAGAGACTAAATAATAACAGAAATGCTGATTTTAAAATGTTTATCTGCTTTAGAAATCCTCCTATTCAATGACATTATTAATGAGCAAACACATTTTAATAATTTCCATTGTTTATTTTCCTCATGGTGTCCAGAAGACAGACACTACAATGAAGTTAATCATAAAGATAGCTTTTATATCTGAAATCTTTATACCTTTCCATTTTATTTACACTTTTCCACACCAGACTAAATCATTTCTCCTCAAGAAGTTCATTATTTCACATTTAATATGATCACTTAATCTTTCATATATTTTAATGAGTAAAACTCAGAATAAGTATGTTTATTTTATATATATATATATTTAATTTCACTTATTTAATTATTTTCCTTAGGCTTAGTCTCTTATTTATCAGGGGTTTTCACAGCGAAATGAACCACCATAATTCCAGCTTATGTTTTACACAGCGGATGCCCTTCCAGCTGCAACTCAGTGCTGGGGAACACCCATAACCACTCATTTACACACACATACACTACGGCTAGTGTAGTTGATCAGTTCCCCTATAGCGCATGTGTTTGGACTGTGGGGGAAACCGGAGCACCCGGAGGAAACCCACGCCAACACGGGGAGAACATGCAAACTCCACACAGAAACACCAACTGACCCAGCCGAGACTCAAACCAGAGACCTTCTTGCTCTGAGGCTAATGTGCTAAGCCCTGAGCCACCATGCTGCCCATATTAATTAATATGTATAACTTTCTTTATTGCACCATATAATTTGACACAATCTCCACTGCACAATATGCTTTTCTTATTCAGAGTTTGTCAAGCAAAATAATCAGCCAATGAGGTTAAAATAATCCCGTTTCTGCTTTAAAATACATGACTTCTCTTCCCCCAATGTCAGATTATTCTGCTTGTTTTAATGAAACCCTCATTATTTCTGAAAACAGCACTATATGTTTTACAGTCCAGAAACCGCTTCTAGATTTAAGGATTTGTAGATATTTAGACCGCAAACTAGACTAAATCTCTAAATAGGAGCAGCAGTGTTTGCGGTGCTTCTTCATGTTCCACACACAAATGCAGATTTAGGGCAGAACAACAACAGGAAGGCAGAACACAGCGAAAATCATTACATGAAATGACAGGTTAGTGTGTAATGAGTGTGTGTGCTCAGTCACGCACAGTACAGTAGCTCCAGGTGAGCGTTACCAACACAAACACACACTTCAGCCGGTGTGTGTTTACGCCGCAGGTGAACATCGGGCGGATATCTGGAGTCAGGTGTGCTCCATTACATTGCATAAGCACTCAATAGGGCGTCTTCAAAGCCTGTTTAACCATTATGGGCTAATCGCAGGAACAGGGACGAGCAGAGGAATGTGTGTGTGTGTGTGTGTGTGTGTGTGTGTGTGTGTGTGTGTGTACGTGTGTGTTTGTGTACAAGTAAAAGAGAGTTTTTTCTGTTGACCACTAATGAAGATATATTGAAGAATATTGGATGAGATGGGCACAGGAGACAGCACACTATGGGAGTCAATGTTAGCAGTTTCCAACATTCTTCAAAATATCTTCTCTTGTGTTCAACAGAAGAATAAAAGCAAGTGGAGACAGTAAATGAGCGAATTTAAAAATAATCGTGTGAACTGTCCCTTTAAGTCGTGTGTGTGTGTGTGTTTACTCTGTATTCCTTAAATTGTGGGGACCGAATGTCCCTACAAGTATAGCAACTATATGTGCATGCATGTTTTAACTTGTATATTTGAGTACATGTGCGTTTTAGTTAAGTTTGTGTGTGTGTGTGTGTGTGTGTGTGTGTGTGTGTGTGTGTGTGTGTGTGTGTGTGTGTGAGAGAGAAAGTGTGTGTGTTTGTCAGATGACAACAATAGCATTAATGTGTTTTGAGAACTAATTGATGCCATTAACCAGAGTCCAATTTCTCAGTGAGATTTTAATCTGCTGAGTGGGAGTGTGTGTGTGTGTGTGTGTGTGTGTGTGTGTGTGTGTTTCACACGTCAGCATGTCACAGCAGGTCTACAGCCTTCAAAGAAACCATAGTATGTATGTAGTGTGTGTTAAACGTCTCCCATCTGCTGCACACAGAATCACACCCTGCACAACAGATTGAGTGACACTGAACATGCTGTATGGAGCCGACACACATACACACACACAGACAGACAGACAGACAGACAGACAGACAGACACACACACTCTTCAATGTGCTTCTGCAATCATCATTAAGCAGCACTTCAGTCCAGCGCAGGTCAAGAGGATCCGAGTCTTTAACAGACCAACACGAGCTTCAGATGAGAGTATCAGAGCTATTCTACACTCAGTTAGTGTCGTCTGCTGCGTGCTCAGATTACTTATATTGAAACACAGCTGTTTTGGGGGTCAATTTAACTGTTTTATCTATGATCCACTTCAATTTGGAAAACTACACTGCAAAGAGTGCTTATCTTAAGAGTTTTGCCTCATTTATAGTCCAGTTTAGGCATGCGCTGGTATTAGACTGTGACCATGATAGCCTTGCATGAAGATATCAAGGTTTCACAGTATTGTGATTACCCAGTAAAATTTATTCTTTTTAAATAGCCGAGTAAAAAAACTAGAGCTTTTTCCCCTTTGAACACAATATCCTTAATTTTGAGAAACATTTATAATATTTTGGGACAGTCAACATGTCAAATAAGTTATTGCCTTCTGCTCTCTTGATTAGTTTTAAAACACTGATTTCTTTACCATTTAAAATGGCACCTTCGGATATTTTCTGCTCGAGATGCTGTTGTCCTAAAAAAAATGTGAATAAAAAAATCGTACACATACCTTAGCAAAGGTGTAGCAGAATTTTGTTGTGGTTTTAAAACCTTAACTTTCCAAAACGCGGTACTGTATACCTTGAAAACCGTTATCATCCTAGGCGTCCAAATATCTGAAAATTCTGAAATCAAGAATCAAAATCTGCTGCATTTTTTAGCACAAGTCAAAATAATGTTTTATTCAGGAATAATGAGACAAAATGAAGAGAGTTTTTAATTTAAACAAGCTCAAAAATCTGCCACTGGGATAGTGGAATAATCAGAATTATCATAATCATAACATCATAATAATTATTTTATGCTTCTCCCATTGGCAGATTAATTGACTTGTTAAAATGAAACTCTCTGCATTTTGCCTTATTATTCCTGAAAACAAGAGTATATATTGCACTTGTGCTGAAAATGCTTCTTGATTTGACAATTTGAAGAGATTTAGACTAGAAACAGCACAGAAACTGTAACTGCATTCTCACTCATTCAGTCAGTCATTCATTCAATTTTTTTTTTCAGCTTAGTCCCTTTATTAATCTGGGGTCGCCACGGTGGAATGAACCGCCAACTTATCCAGCATATGTTTTATGCAGTGGAAGACCCTCTAGCTGCAACCAATCACTGGGAAACACCCATACACTTCCATTCACATTCATACATTACAGACAATTTAGACTACCCAGTTCCCCTATAGCGCATGTGTTTGGACTGTGGGGGAAACCGGAGCACCCGGAGGAAACCCACGCCAACACGGGGAGAACATGCAAACTCCACACAGAAACACCAACTGACCCAGCCCAGACTCAAACCAGTGACTTTCTTGCTGTGAGGCGACAGCACTACCCAGTGTGCATTGCAGAATCCACTAATGAGATGTGATGAAGCAGCATCTATATTATATAACCGTTATATCTGAGATTGAATGTTAATCGATCGCCTGTTTCTCCGTCTCGTAGGCTCCGTTCGCCGGAACTCCTCGATGAACAGCCGAGCGAACAGCGTCAACCACCGGATAAAAGACCGGGATTATGTGGGCTGGATGGACTTCGGCCGCCGGAGCGCTGAGGAATATGAATACTCATCATAAACCATATAAATACAGAAATGCGGCTCCTCGTCTACAAATAATAAAGAGTATATTTATTTCTACTATTGTTATTGTTATTATTATGATGTACATTTGTTAAGACTCCAGTATAATGCAATATACGTACACATATGCCTAACTTTGCAACAAAAAAAGAAAAAAAAGGTGTGAGAGTATCGCTGTCGTGTTTCCGTCTGTCCTCTCATGCAGAGTCACTGAGCTCATGTGTTTGTCACGGTTTTCAATAAATCAGGTCAGCATTCAACTTTGGCCTTAAACCCTACAGACTCCGACTGCAGTTTGTCCATCTACAGCAAACCGGCAGTGCTTTACTGCACGCTTCATCACCAAACAAGAGTTCTGAAGCTCAAACTGCTGGAGCCGAACCACAGGAATCAATAACTGAGTGAACGAGTGACTGGAGGAAGGAGAGGGAGAAGCTCTGCTCAGAGGACAGCTCAATGATTCAGACGCAGAGAGAGAGAGCTGAAAGACCCTCACACACTTCAAACAGCAGACCACAGGGACTTATTGAGCCCCGTCCACTGAGAGCAGATCTCCATTACAGAGAGAGAGAGAGAGAGAGAGAGAGAGAGAGAGAGAGAGAGAGAGAGAGAGAGAGAGAGAGAGAGAGAGAGAGAGAGAGAGAGAGAGAGAGAGAGAGAGAGAGAGAGAGAGAGAGAGAGAGAGAGAGAGAGAAGCAGAAATAGACTGAAGACAGTCAGACAGATGCTTGGAGCTTCCTGCATAATCAGCTGTAGAGGATGTGTGTTCAGACTGGTCACACACACACAGACACACACAGACACACACAGCTGTACAGTCCACAGGACAGGGCAGCAGTCATCTTCACGCGTCCTCCATTGAGCTGTGATGAATCTGCAGAGCTGTAATCACACACTGCTGAATGATCTGATCAAACCCTCAATTACAGACGTGACGCTGCATCCGAGACGCATTACAGCCGCATTACTCACGCAGATATACACAAGAAACTTACTGGAGAATGACCCGAGCAGCTGCATTACACACACACACACACACACACATACACACACACACACACACACACACACACACACACACACACACACACACACACACACACACACACACACACACACACACACACACACACACACACACACACACACCTCATTCTCGTTACAAGTGTCTCACTTCATGCCTTAATTTCATTCATTCATTTTCCTTTGGCTTGGTCCCTTATTCATCAGGGGTCGCCACAGCAGAATGAACCGCCAACTATTCAAGCATAGGTTTTACTTGGCGGATGCCTTCCCAGCTGCAACCCAGTACAAAGAAACACCCATACACACTCATACAGCACTCAGAGGAAACCCACACTAACACTGGGAGAACATGCAAACTCCACACAGAAACACCAACTGACCCAGCCAGGACTCGAACCAGCGACCATCTTGCTGTGAGTTGACAATATTGGGTTGATTTTTAAATTAAATTTAAATGTCTATTTTCAGCCCAGTGTTTGCATATTTGACCCAACACTGGTTTTTGATAACCCAGCATTTTTAAGTGTCATTAAATTACTTACAACAACTCATGCTGGCCTCATTTTTGTATCAACTCTAACATATGCTGGGTTATCATAAAGCAATGTTGAGTCTAATATGAACAAACACAACCGTTGAATTGAAAAAATACCAAATGTTGGGTGCGTCCATATTTGACCCAGTGTGGTTTCATGGCCACCCTGCATTTTGTGTGTATGTGTAAAGCACATGTGGGGGTCAGAAATACAGGCAATTATTGTAGAATTATCTATACAACCACACAGTGTTGAAGATATCTGTCATCTTGTGTAGATCTGGAACATGTCTGGGTCTACATTCTGACAAACCTGTTGATAAAACACTGACGCAACACACACTGCGCATCTGTCATCGCAACCTGAATGTTTATGCCAGATAAATGACTTTTAGAGTAACGCTTACGCTATTTTAGATGTTTTTATATAAATGTGCAGCTTCAATAGTGATTTTGAGCAGATTGCTTTGTTTATTTATTACATTATTGAATGGTTTGTACATGTTTAGATGATGCTTATACAGCAGTACTCTTTAACTCATCTTTAGAAGATCTATTATATAAAAATAACCACTGAAGCTGCTGAACAGATTAAATTTGCATTTTAAAATTACATTTATTTATTTTATTTTTATCTCAGACATCCACAGATTTGATTTGATTTTTTAAGAAAATTCTGCACAGAATAGCGCAAAACTCCACACATTCTGTCTGGCTCTGCTCGTGTGTTATGAATTCAAGAGAATTTAATACAATTCCAATCATTCCAGCAGGGTTAATTTACTGGTCAATCTTAGATTAGACACTTATACAGCTCATTCAGTGACTTATTCAAATAAGGTCTCTCCTCAAAACTACAATATAATATGCCATAAATGGGTAATTCTTCAACAATGGCCACTAATATGTCCTTTGATCATATTTTCAAAAAAAATAAAAAAGTTTATATATATATATATTCGAATTCCTCTTTCTTTGTCAAACTAACAATAAAACCTACTTTAAAAAATGTACTATCTTTCTATTATTTGTTTTTCATATTACTTAATCTCCTTTTAGGTAGCAAAATCCCTGTTTTCACCTTGTCGCACAGCCAGAGTTTTAAACTTCAACAATGAAAATAACATTTTGAAATATTTTATTGATCTGTTATCTATTCATGTATCTTAATGAAGCACTAGTGAAATAATTTAAATATTGTATAGTTATTAATGTGAGACTATTATTAACATTATTTTTATACAAAATACAGCTGTCACACAGTACCAGTGTCATCTCCAGCACAACACTGTAATGTCGCTTTAAAATGTTTGTGTGAAAGATTATTGAGGTGGTTTCTATGAAAGTGAACAGTGTCATCTGAGAACACGAACATGAGACTTGTAGACATGAAAAGCTGGTATCAATTCAAAGCAAATCGATGAAGCTATTTTTCTTTTTTTTTCTTTTTTGAAATGTCATTTCCACCTCTGTCATTTCCATCAACACACACATTTTAAAAAAATATTGAAAAGTTCTCATCACACATGACAAGTGTATTCACAATGTAGTCACTCATCCTCTATCTAATAAACAAATTCAGTTTATTTATTTCCTAATAAGCTCTTAAGCAAATTAATATTCAATTTTAGTGTGTGACAGGTGAACAATTCAGCATACAACTCATTTATTTCATTGACAAATCGTCACTTTGGAATTATAAGGTTCTATCTGCGTTCTGAATGATTTTGGGATATTGAGCTTTAAAGTTTTTGCGTAACGTTTGTTTTCTTTTTTAAATAAAAAGTTAAAAATGTAAACATCTTATAAAAAAACATTCCATGATGTAAATAAGCTGTCATTCAGTAAGAATTTGTCAATAACTCAATTTTGACAAAAATGTCAGAACCGTTTAATTCTAAGGTGACGAAATGTATAATTATTGTAAGTATTGTGGAAAGATTGCTTAAACTAGATACAAAAATGATCTTAGAAAATGTTTGACTGCCATCATTTATCTCATTTTAAAATAAGCTGTATACTGAGATGTGCTGGAATTTGTTCAGTTCACGATGGAAAAATGAAAACAGTTAACTGTTAACTGTGAATAATTTCATGAAAAGCATGCATTTACACTATATATATATATATATATATATATATATATATATATATATATATATATATATATATATATATAGGTCTACTGTGCATTAGGCATGGGACGATAACCGTGTTCAAGGTTTACTGTGGTTTGGAAAAGTCAAGGTTTGAACACCATCAACATTTTCTGCAATACCGTTCCTAAGATTTTTTTTATTTACATTCTTCTTTTTTTTTTTTTTTTTTTTTAGGACAACAATTTCTCTAGCAGAAAAGAACTCCAAAGATGCTGTTTTAAATTGCAAAAACAATCTGTATTCTTGAAAAAAGACAGCAGAAGCCCACAATTAATTTAAATAATTTAGCTGGACTCATTTACTGTTCCAAAATATTTAAAAATGTTTCCCAAATTTAAATATATAGTGTACAAAGAGGGAAAAGGTTTTGTCTTTTACCCAAACATTTAAAAATAGCATATTTTACAGCTGTAATCTCAATTCTGTGATACTGTGAAACTGTGATATTTATATCCAAGGTTAACATACTGTCAGAATCCTATACCAGCCAATGCCTACTGTACATTATATTTGCAAGTAAATAATATTTTTGTTTTACAACTGGAATGGCTTATGTATCATTTAAAATGTTAATTTCTCAAATTATAATAATTTTAAAAAGAGGGCAAATGTAGTAATACCATGGTAAAAACAAACTAAAATTAATAACAACTGCTATTTTTCACCTTAACCCATCAATGAGAATCTGCTGATCAAATCTAACTGATTCAGTAGAAAATATCAAGCTATGGCTGTTTTATGAAATGATCTTTCAGCAAAATCGATGAGCAAGTGCCAGCATTACTCCATGTCTGGTCGAATGACGCAAATAGGAACCAAATGGTGAATGAGAGATTAACATTCTCCAGTAGATGTCTCAAGATATAATTGAGGATTTTTAGATTTCTTAAACATCTCAGTGATGTTCAATAGTATGGAAAGTCATTGCGATGATGAATAATACAGTCTGACTTGAAGTATATTTACGAGTCTCGCATCTATAAGCTCTTCAGATGCTGTTCCACCTGCTTCAGGATGCTATTAACCGCTGCTGTTTGGGCTGATTAACTGAACGCTCTCTGCAGATCACTCTCAAGTGCAGATAGTTTCTGTCCTGTTCAATTGGCAAATACCTTGAATTTTCTTTCTGCGGTATACCAGCTGGGAAATAAGGTAGTTTGAGCCCTGAGGCTTCATTTTGAGAGCCTGTCTGAAGTAGAACTGAAATTAGGCTGGTCTCCATCTGGGACAATACCTCCTTCAACTCCTTAACAAACTGTAAACATCAGCAAAGGGATATAATAATAATAATAATAATAATAATAATAGAGGAGGAAACATTCTGACTGACCACAAACCTGAGTTAATTCCAGTTCATTAAAACTCATATCAGTGGAACTCCACCGCAAAGTTTGGAGAGATGTGTGCGGTTCCCCAACAAACACAACACACAGAGGACAACATTCAGACTTACGACAAAAGTCAGAAAGCTCCCATACTTTAAGATCACATCAATGAAGATCTACACAAATATTAACTCCAAACAAACACAAGGCGGAAAAAGACTAAACACTTACCTCACCACGCTCCCGCTGCATCTATTCGCGCCATTTTGAAAAGCGCGCCAAAAGAGTTCACTGCTTTAAATGTGTTCCTGGAATTGAATTATGGGAATGACGTCGTAAGCAAAACATTAACACATCTTAATACAAGCTTTATAAATGAATAAATGTTATGTCATTAAAATCAGACTGCGTTTTAAACACTGATAGTTATTCAGAATTCTCTATGAGGCTATAGATAAGTGGTTTGAACTGAATACTTTTCAGTAAACACGAAAGACTGTAAACAGGCTATAATTCCGACTCCATTTTAACAGTGTTAGGTTTATGAAGCAGATTAAGCACTTCTTGAGGGGACAAAATGGAATTAATCACATTAAAACTACCTCAGTTTCCAGTTATTGGAGGTTTTTTGTTCAGCCGTGTCTTATACAAATTACTACAGATGTTGTTTAAACCTGGAAATAATCCAGTGGTTAATGTGGTGTTCAAGGTAATTACCTAATGTTTGTACAATCCTGATCTCCCCTTTGTAACATTGCACTCACTTTATTAGGGATAATAATGATATTAATAATCACGGGAGGTTTAATAAGTCTATAAGATTGTCACGAACACCTTGCTTACCGGTGAAGTCTCACCTGGTCATCTTCAGGTGTATGTCGACCTGACAGGATGTGAATGAGGACACCGCGCCCTCTAGTGGCCGTACTCTACATCAACACACATGAAGCATCACAGCTCTGGATTTATTTTTATTTGCAAGTAAAAGAACTCAAAAGAGCATTATTGCGGGGTCTCTCCTCTAAAAGCTTCTCCTGAGAGCATCTCAAGCCAAAAAACTCAGTAAAACACCATCAAAGTGCTCATTTCAGTGACACGAGACAACAAAACTACAGAAATGATTGAATAGCGGGCTCAGTCTAGTGCAGCATCTCAGTCCTTCAGGAAAAACTACAGTTATGATGAGCAGAAATCAGCCTGTCTGTCATCCACATCTCATCAGACTCATTAACTAATGAAGATCTGTCTTGCGAAGCACTCGGGAGAACAGCCTGGAGAAGCTGGAGGTCAGAGGTTACAAACACACAGGAGTAAAATAACACTGGCTCACTTTAAATTAAAAATATTCATGCTCGTTCCAAACCTGAGCGACATTATTTAGCAAAGCACAATTATTATTGTTATTTTTGTCCACATTATGAAAGGTGGTTTGTGTTGAAAAGTCCAATTGTCCAATCGCCTGGGGAATACACAGACACATATTGATGCATGTGTTTGTGTTGTAATTTGTGAGATTTATAGTTTTACATCAATGGTATTATATTTAACGTCATTTATTTATTTATTAAATAGTTTTGTGGACTTCTATATACAATATTCTATATACTATATTCTAATATACAGTTTAAATCTAAATAATTAAATAATTAATTAATAATGTTTTGTTATCTCATGTGTATTTACCAAACACATGGATTTGAAAAGTTAATTTAAAAATGTTTTACTGTGGAATATTAATGTGAAATACACATATAGTTTTGCTGAACAGTAAATAAATTCCACATTAAATGTCATGTTAATTAAGCTCTGCTAGATTAGTATAGATCTAACTGATGATCAATCATCTCTTTGGTACAGCCACACAGGTTTGGAACAGCATGACAGAATTGAGTTCAGTTTTTGGTGCGTTATTAGGCAAGAGTGTGTGTGTGTGTGTGTGTGTGTTTAATACATGTGTCAGTGAAGTGTGTGTGTGTTCATTAAAGGGGCAGTTCACCCAAAAATGAAGAACACTCACTGTTGACTCTAAAACAAGTGAAGGCAGAGTGGATGATGAGCGGTTTGATTTGTGTGTGAACTGCCCCTGCAGTATGCTTATGTGTGGTCATTTCAGACTGGTCTGTTTGGGTAGTTTGGGGGCCAGCAGCAGCTGCTCCTCCTGAGGGCCAGGGCCCTTCATCGCCATACTGGCCCCGACCATCGCCGGGTAGCTGCGGTTCCTCCGCATCCCCTCGTTGAGGGGACTGAAGGGAGAAGCAGCTCTCCGGAGCCCCAGCGGAGCTAGGAGTGGCCCCGGAGGCCCGGCAGCCCCCGGACTGGCCAAACCCAGGCGCTTCAGCTTATCCACCAGGTTGAGGCTGTACATGCTGACGTCAGTCTGGCTCTCGCAGTCTCGAGCCGGAGCCCCGGACACCTCCTGCAAGAGCGATCGCGCCGGTCTGGAGGCCAGGAAGTTCTCATGGGTCGGGCTCTTGAAGGAGAAGAGCTGCTGTGTGTGCGGGGGCCCGGGGCCACGAGTGGGGGAGTTTGGCGGGGTGGAGGGCCGCTGAGGGTCTGCAGGTGGAGCTGGGGGGACGCATGTGGAGAACAGCACCCCTCCGGCGCCCCGGGGCCCGCTCTGAGGCTGGTACACTGCAGCAGATATGCCCCGCTCCTGCAGAAGCCGCACCAGACCCAGAGACGTGCTGAAGGTCTTGGTGGAGTCCCGCAGGTTAGTGAAGGACTGAGACTGAGACAGGCTCATGCGCCGCGGTGTGCAGGGGGTGGCGGCCGGCGTCGAGCGCAGACTGCTGGACATCACACATGACACTGAGCTGGACACGGCGTTCAGACTGCACACACACACACACACACACACACACACACACACACAGATATGGAGTCAATCTAGGGCCATATGTACTTGCAAAATAAAAGAAAGTTTTACAAAGAACATCTAAAGTTTATGTAAATAACATCACAATTCCAGAATTCAGTTTTAAGAAATAAAAGTTTCTTTAAGGGCGACGCGGTGGCGCAGTAGGTAGTGCTGTCGCCTCACAGCACTCAGGTCTCTGGTTTGAGTCTCGGCTGGGTTAGTTGGTGTTTCTGTGTGGAGTTTGCATGTTCTCCCTGTGTTGGCGTGGGTTTCCTCCGGGTGCTCCGGTTTCCCCCACAGTCCAAACACATGCGCTATAGAGGAATTGGGTAGGCTAAATTGTCTGTAGTGTATGAGTGTTAATTGAGTGTGTGTGGGTGTTTCCCAGAGATGGGCATCCACTGCTTAAAACACATGCTGGATAAGTTGTCAGTTCATTCTGCTGTGGCGACCCCTGATTAATAAAGGGACTAAGCCGAAAAGAAAATGAATGAATGAATAAAAGTTTCTTTTGCTAACAAAAATAAAGAAAAGCAAAAGGAAAATTAAGTTTTGACAAATAAATTTAAAACTTGCAAGGAAAAAAAGAACTGCAAATAAAAATCCAGCAGAGCAAAAACAAACTTTAAATATTTGCAATAAAAAAAATTATATATATATTTGTAAAACATTCTTTATAGCATAGCCTTTACAAAACCAGTCCAGTCAATTGCAATTCCCGGACCTACTGGACTGTAAGACCACCTCGGTGATGCTGTCTCCAGGTGATGACGTCGTTTAAAAGGAGGCAGGTCCGGGCCTGCCATAAACGTTCCCTTGACTCCGCCCCCTTGTCAAATCAGGGCCACAAAGTGAAACTCGCGGAAACGTGAAAACACTCACGGCTGACGAAAAAGCGAATGAAAATGA